>NC_035436.2:1697064-1997064 GCF_002127325.2 Helianthus annuus | reverse complement strand
CTGCATTTTATTTTAATATAGTAAATTACAAGTTTTGTCCTTTTTGTTTACATCAAATTGCAGGCGTTGTCCTATTGGCCAAAAGTTTACAGGCAGTGTCCTTAACCTTTCAAAATCTTGCACGTTTTGTCCCTTAGGCCAAACCTGGTTAGAAACCTCAGTTAAAAACTGTTATGTGCAATGCACATGAGGGTAAAATGGTAATTTCCCTCTCAACCCTTTCTATTCCCCCATTTTATAACCCTCACCCCTCTTTCTTCAACAGATAATCTGTAAATTCCGAGTTTGCTCAGTAATTCCCATCGTCATTGCCATGTTAATTGGGACAACAATAAGAGCAGCAACAACAACATTTTCATCAATCATCATCCACCCTCACCCTTTCTATTCTCCCATTTATAACCCTCACTCCTCTTTCTTCAATATTGTGAGTTCAACAGCAATCAATAGATGCAAACATTTTCCTGACCTATTAAACCGATACAAAGCTTATCAAACTCTGATTTCTTGAGCTTAAGACTTAAATACCTGGTGACTAGATTGAAGTGCTTCTCACCCTTTTGTGAACCGAGCCTCTTTTCAATCTGAACCTTCAGCTTGAAAGTATCGATTCTAGAAAAACACCCAACTGACGACATAATATTGTTGTTATCAATATTCAATACCTTAGCATCATCAAAACGTATTCAACACTGACTGCATCACTACGAATTAATTTATTCTTTTTAATACTGTGAATAATAATAGTCAACGGGACTTAATAATTTCTGCAACAAATAGAAATGAATAATGATGGAACAAACCCTAGGAAGAAGTTAACGCAAACAAAACTTTCCATCACTTGATTCTGTCAAACCAAACATTACAAAGATCAAATGTGAGTTACAAAGTTGAAGAAAAAGGGCGAGGGTTATAAATGGGGGAATAGAAAGCGTGAGGGATTGGATGATGATTGATGATAATGTTGTTGTTGATGCTCTTATTGTTGTCCCAATTAACATGGCTATGATGATGGGAATTATTGAGCAAACTCAGAATTTACAGATCATCAATGTTGAAGACAGAGGGGTGAGGGTCATAAATGGGGGAATAGAAAGGGTTGAGATGGAAATTACCATTTTACCCTCATGTGCATTGCACATGACAGTTTTTAACTGATATTTCAAACCAAGTTTGGAATAAATGACAAAACGTGCAAGATTTTAAGAAGTTAAGGACACCGTCTGTAAAATTTTGGCCAAAAGGACAGCGTAGGCAGTTTGTTGTGAACATAAAGGACAAAACTTGTAATTTACTCATTTTAATATTTAAGAATATAGGATAATATTGGCTTTATAAGGGGATTCTTCTCTCAGTTTTATTTTTCTCACCCATGTGGGACAATAACAAATTGAAGAAAATGGTACACATCTAGGGCTGTAAACGAGCCGAGCCGAGTCGAGCCGAGCTCGACCCGGCTCGAGCTCAATTAGAGCTGGCTCGGCTCGAGCTCGAATTTTAAATCGAGCTGAGATTTGAGGCTCGAGCTCGACTCGATTAAAATTTGAGCTAGCTCGGCTCGGCTCGATCTAGCTCGAACTAACAAAGAACTACAAAATTTACTACTTAAAAAGCCCTAAAAATGAATCTTTTCATAGATTAAGGGCCATAATTGCAATTACATTTAACCAAATGGCTAAATATATGCAAGTATAAATAGTTATATCACTTTGTACATTTTCCTTACCTTCTTTTATAGGGGAGATACTCTCTTAGTTTTTGTCTTTTGAGCAATGTGGGACAAAAAATGAAGGATGTAAACCTTATCGAGCTGGCTCACGAGCTCGCGAGCCGAGCCAGGCCAAGCTCGAGCTCGACTCATTTACAAACCGAGCCGAGCTGGCTCGTTTACAACCGAGCCAATTTCGATCCGAGCTCTTTTCGAACTTTTTTCGAGCGAGCTGCGAGCCACGAGTTTTTTGAACACCCCTATACACATCAATGTAGGAATCCGTTCGTGTAAAAATAAATAAAATTCTTTTATTAACTTGTAATACAGAAACAAACAGAATGAAAATAAAATACAGTACAATTACAACTGGAAAAATAGAAAAACAAGAACAAGAAAAAGAACAGAAACACTGTTCTTGGCTGAGGATCGTGTTAGACACGGGTCCCTTAAAACAAATTTCGTGTCTCCCAGGAGAGCACGTTTGTTTCCAGGATACAACAGCCCGAAGCAGTTGCACTGCCGGTCTTGACTCTAACCCAAACGAGTACCTTGATCCTTGAAGACGAAGAAGAATTCTGTAGAGAGAAAGATTGAATGCTGTGAATTTCGGTGTGTTGATTCTGCAGCTGGAACCTCCTATTTATACTGCAGGTCCAAGTCGAAATTGAAAACGAATTAAGTGGGAGAATTAAACTGCATTAAACGTCTTTAATGCATGTTCAACAGTTGAGTATTGCAAGATAGGTAGGTGTAACCTTTGAACCTACTTTTGTGAAGCATACTTAGCCTCCTAGGGTCTTGTAGATGCGGTGTCTTTGAACAATCCCCCATCTATGTAGGCGACAATATACGTTCACACAATACTCTCCCTAGTCGAGTCAAGCCCTCATGGTTGTGTCCGTTTATGGTCATGGAACACGTTCCTGGTTCTGCGAGAGCTCTAGGATTTGCGCCTCCCCACAAATCCATTCGAAGCGACCCCACTTCTCTCTAACATAGGTGATTCCTCTGAATCATTAAAAGCATCATGGTTAATTTGGATTTTAAAATCCTTAACCTCAACATGCTTAACCTTCCTTCATGTCACTGATTGGAATGGACTAGGAAGTATACAACTCCCTTTAAGAATTTGGGGCACCCCCCACAGTGACTCCCTTTGGGTTTATGATTAAGTTTGCCTATTGAACCTAGATCTTGGGATCTCCAGTCAACTAGGTTAGGTTTCCCTCATATTCCCTTCATCTATGGGCTTTTGTCCCATTCCTCTTGACAACCTATACACCTTATATGTGCTTAAGCCTTTTGTTAACGGGTCCGCAATGTTCTCCTTTGACCTAACATAGTCAACTGAGATCACACCTGTTGAGATAAGTTGTCGTACCGTGTTGTGTCTACGTCGAATGTGCCTTGATCTGCCATTGTACATCATACTTTGTGCTCTAGCAAGAGCAGACTGATTGTCACAATGTATGCAGATCGCCGTCAACGGCTTTGGCCATCTTGGAATATCTTCCACAAATTGACGTAGCCACTCCGCCTCTTCCCCGCTTTTATCTAAAGCGACGAATTCGGATTCCATCGTGGATCTAGCTATAACCGTTTGCTTGGAAGACTTCCAAGCTATAGCTGCGCCAGCAAGTGTAAACACGTAACCACTTGTGGATCTGTGATCCTTTATATCCGATATCCAATTCGCGTCAGTGTATCCTTCGATCACTGCTGGATCACGGGTATAATGTAATCCATAATCACTTGTGTATCTTATGTATCTAAGCTCCCTCGTGATAGCCTTCCAATGATGCTCGCTCGGATTACTGGTGTATCTACTTAGCCTGCTCACAGCATATGCTAAGTCGGGTCTAGTACATGTCATTAGATACATGAGACTACCAATGATCCTTGAGTATTCTAACTGAGAAACACTCTCGCCTCTATTCTTCCTTAGGCGTTGGGTATTATCAATTGGAGTGCGAGCTATACTCGTATCGTCCGAATTGAATTTCCCAAGGATCTTGTCCACGTAGTGAGATTGACTCAACACAAGACCATTTTGGGTTCTAGTGATTTTTACTCCAAGAATCACATCCGCGAGACCCATGTCTTTCATGTCAAACCTCGCTTTCAACATGTCTTTTGTTGAGTTGATCATGTTATCATCACTCCCAATGATAAGCATATCATCTACATAAAGACATAAAATCACATAACCTCTTGGTGTGTCTTTAAAATAAACACACTTGTCGCACTCATTTATTTTGAAACCATTGTCAATCATGACATGATCAAACTTTTGGTGCCATTGTTTTGGAGCTTGCTTCAAGCCATACAAAGACTTGACCAATTTACATACTTTGCCGTCGTTACCTGGGGCGGAAAAACCCTCGGGTTGTTCCATGTAAATTTCTTCTTCTAAATCGCCATTTAGAAATGCGGTCTTTACATCCATTTGGTGAACTTCCAAATTTCTTAGAGCCGCAATTGCAAGAACCAATCGTATAGAGGTTATTCGCGTTACAAGCGAGTAAGTATCAAAGTAGTCTAGACCCTCCTTCTGTCTAAATCCTTTGATCACTAACCTTGCGTTGTATTTATCAATACTTCCATCGGCTTTCATCTTCCTTTTGAATATCCAACGATATCCAAGTGGTTTACAACCAGGTGGAAGATCTACTAACTCCCAAGTATGATTTTGCAATATAGAATCAATTTCATTCTTAATTGCTTCTTGCCATTGAGGTCCTTCCGCGGAGGTAACCGCTTCGCGGTAGGTATTGGGCTCACCCTCAACCATGTAGCTCATGAAGTCTGGACCAAATGATTTTTCAACCCTTTGTCGTTTACTTCGTCTAAGCTCACCCTCCTCGACCTCAGGTCGTTCATGTCTTTCATCTATCCTCGTAGATGAACTTGGACCTGCTTCATCTAACCATGTAGATGAGCTTGGACCTGCCTCATCAACCGCTCTTGATGAGGTCGCATGTGTTTGTCCTAACATAGGAAACACATTATCAAAATATGAGACGATGTTAGGATTTGCTTCCATGATAGTGTGTTTGTGTACATCGGGATTCTTGGACTCATGTACAAGAAAACGATGCGCACTACTTTGATGTGCATATCCAATGAAAATGCAATCAACAGTTTTGGGTCCTATCCTAAGAGCCTTAGGAGGTGGTACAATCACCTTAGCTAGGCACCCCCACACTTTCAAGTATTTGTACGAAGGCTTCCTTTTTCTCCATAACTCATATGGAGTTTTGTCCCTATTTTTCAAGGGTATCTTGTTCAAAAGATAGTTTGCTGAGAGAATGGCGTCCCCCCACATTTCTCGGTTCACTCCCGAGCTTATCAACATGGCGTTCATCATTTCTTTCAATGTGCGGTTCTTTCGTTCCGCAACGCCATTTGATTGTGGAGAATAAGGAGGTGTACACTCATGTACAATGCCACTTTTTGCGCATAAATCCGCAAAAGGTGCAACATATTCACCTCCTCGATCGCTTCTCAAAGCTTTTATCTTCTTTTTAAGTTGATTCTCAACTTCATTTTTGTACAAGATAAACTTCTCTATTGCTTCGTCTTTACTCTTAAGTAAATACACATAGCAATATTTAGTACAATCATCAATAAACGTGATGAAGTACTTATTTCCTCCACGCGTGGGAACCGCTTTTAGATCACACACATCGGTATGAATTAAATCAAGGGGTTCGGTTATTCGTTCAACCGATTTAAACGATGATCTCGTAAGTTTGGATTCAACACATGTCTCGCATTTGTGATTGGACTCGATATGGAATGTTGGTATCAAGTTTAATTTAATTAAACGTCGTAATGAATTAAAATTTACATGTCCTAGTCTATCATGCCAAACATTAGAAGACTCAATCATGTAAGTAGAAGTAGAAGTTTTATTTATACTTTTGTTTTGGTTCACAACCATTACATTCATTTTAAACATTCCATTAAGGGCATAGCCCTTTCCTACAAACATTCCACGTCTAGACAAGACAAAATTTCCCGATTCAAACACTAGACAAAATCCAAGCTTATTGAGAATCCATCCCGACACGAGATTCTTCCGTATCTCTGGGACATAAAGCACATTTGTCAAGGTAAGCTCCTTGCCCGAAGTCATCTTCAAGACGACAGTGCCTTCCCCCTTGATGCTTGCGGTAGCTTTATTCCCCATATAAAGCTTTTCTTCACCCGACGCTTCCTTGAATGTAGAGAAAACAGCCTTGTCTCCACAAACATGGCGGGTTGCACCCGTGTCAACGAACCATCATTTTGGGTTTTCACCCAACGCGTTGACTTCTTCAATCATAGCTGCTTCCTCGGTTATCATTGCAATGAGAGGCATACCATCCTCATCAACCATGTGCGCACGCTCACGCTTAGGTTTCTTGCATTGGTTAGCACGGTGTCCCGTCTCGTTACAATTGTAATAAGTGCCTTGGAAAGGTGCAGACTTCTTTTTCACAGCCCCTTTTTAGGTCCAAGGTTGTTAATCTTTGCTTTCCCTTTGTTGTTGTTTTTACCCTTGCCTTTATTACCCTTTGAGGATTCCCCAATTTCCACCATGTTTGCCTTAGCCGCAGCTTGCAAAATGGTGCCTTTTTGGGCCACCCTGTTGTCCTCTTCTATACGAAGACGGACGACAAGTTCCTCAATTGTCATTTCCTTTCGCTTGTGTTTAAGATAATTCTTAAAATCCAACCAAGCAGGAGGTAATTTCTCAATCATGGCTGCCACTTGAAATGTCTCGCTTAGTACCATTCCCTCAGCATGGATGTCATGAAGTATAATTTGCAACTCTTGGACTTGGTTCATAACAGTCTTGTTATCAACAATTTTGAAGTCCAAGAAACGGGCGACAACAAATTTCTTTGTTCCTGCATCCTCCGTTTTGTACTTTTTATCCAAGGACTCCCATAATTCTTTGGAAGTCTTGATATTATAGTACACATTATACAAGGCATCCGAGAGACCGTTGAGTATATAGCCTCGACAAATGAAATCCGAGTGTCTCCAAGCCTCTACCGCGCTCAGAGCCTGAGCGTCGGTCTCCCCTTCTGTTGTCAAATAGAAGAACATCTTCTGTTGCCACCTTTTTAAGTGGAGACCCGAGAACTTCTCGGGTCGTTCAGCATGATTTGCCATTGTGGACACTCCCACAGTGTTGGCAGAGGTACCGACAACAACGTTGGTATTGCTCGTGTTCACATTTTCAGTCGACATTCTGAAAAGTTTCAAGAATACAAGTTAAATTCTGTTTTCAAAATAATAAAGACGCTACTTTATTATTATTAGGAGTTCAAAAATTCAGCCGTGTAGCTTCTAAGTCCAACTTTGAAGACTACAGCAGGATATCTTTAGAACTTAGCGACAGAAAAGAGTAGAAGCAGAGTTCTCTTTTGACAAAGTCGCACCTTTGAATCAAAACAGAGAAAAAAATATCTTTTTAAAACACAACCTGCTGTGAAGAAAAAAATTTTGAATCACAGCAGAATTGTTTGTGACTTACACGAACGGTGTTCTAAAAATTTGTTTTAAGATTGTAGGAATCCATTCGTGTAAAAATAAATAAAATTCTTTTATTAACTTGTAATAGAGAAACAAACAGAATGAAAATAAAATACAGTACAATTACAACTGGAAAAATAGAAAAACAAGAACAAGAAAAAGAACAGAAACACTGTTCTTGGCTGAGGATCGTGTTAGACACGTGTCCCTTAAAACAAATTTCGTGTCTCCCAGGAGAACACGTTTGTTTCCAGGATACAACAGCCCGAAGCAGTTGCACTGCCGGTCTTGACTCCAACCCGAACGAGTACCTTGATCCTTGAAGACGAATTCTGTAGAGAGAAAGATTGAATGCTGTGAATTTCGGTGTGTTGATTCTGCAGCTGGAACCTCCTATTTATACTGCAGGTCCAAGTCGAAACTGAAAATGAATTAAGTGGGAGAATTAAACTGCATTAAACGTCTTTAATGCACTTTAATTCGTTACTTAATTCTCAGTCAAACGCATTAAATTCGTCAGTTTCGAATGCTGAAACGTAACTGCACAGCATTAACTGCTGTTGGATGCTTCTGCGCGCGCGCGCAGGTCTGCACCCTCATGCGCGGTGCGTCCATTTGGCTCACTGCCGTGCGCGCGTGCGCCTCAGTCCCATGCGCACCTGCGCGCGTGCGCCACGTCACCTGTAAGCCTTTACGAGCACGAGCACGTCACACAGTCGCGCCGTTTTGGCTCACTTTGGTGCGCCGCGCACGTCACCTCAGTGCCCATGCTCCATGCGCGCGTTTGTGCGAGTGCGCGTGTTAGTTAGGGTGCTCTGCACCCTTCGCGAGTACACTAGTGAGTGCTTCCATGAAACAATAAGGATGGAGAGTTCCCACTTAAATACCCCTTTAAGTTTCATCTCTCATCCGATGTGGGACAAGGTGCCACTTTCCCACTTATTTCAGCATTCAAGTTTCAAACACCAAACTTTGAGCATCGATATCTCATTCATTTTAGCTCCGTTTTGGACGTGGTTTAGTTCGTTGCGAAGTTCTTCCAACGTAGAACACAAACCCACAAATAAATATATAAAACTCGCTCATTTTATTATAGTTATTTCTACTCCAAAATAGGAAAAAATCATTTTCCTATATTTGTGAAAAATGCTATTTCCACATATTTCCAACAATCAACTCTCTTCTTCATTCACAAACGCATACATAGATGCATTTTTATGGTTAGAGAAAAGGTTCACTGAAGAACAGGGTAAATGACAAGTTTTTTTCTTGATCACATCCCAATGTTTTAGAATATCTCAAATCAGATGTGGAGGAAAAGTAACAAAAGTGGAGATGTTGATGATGAATACTATGACATATAAGTATATAACACTATTAAAAAATCATGTGTGTATATATAATAATATGAGGTGGCCCGTATCATGTGTATTTATAATAATTTGAGTCAGCTCGTGAGCTCACGAGCCGAGCCAGGCCTAGCTCGAGCTTAGCTCGTTTACAAATCGAGCCGAGCCGAACTGGTTTGTTTACAACCGAGTTTTTTTCGAGCCGAGCTTTTTTTGAGCAAGTTTCGAGCGAGCCGCGGGCTGCGAGTTTTTTGAACATCCCTACATCTTACCCTTCTCAAACCGTACTTTAACTTTGCTATTCGTGAGATTTACCGAGTATGATGACGATGATAAGTTATAAAAAAAAAAAAAAACAAACTTTTTTAACCGGAACCCATAATCTTTACTACACAAAATGTTAACCCGTAACTGTCATTTGGCTTCAGATTCAAACCTAAAAGGAATAACCCCAATATTAAATATTATATTAAGGATAAGAGAGGACAATCTAATTTAAATAATAATACTTAAAGCCGACCCAGAATAGTTAAACACATCTTTATCTTTTCCTTGATTGCAGTGATAATTTTAATTAATTGACTAACTTATGGAATTATTTCGGATCGAAGCAAAGCATGCAATTATCAAAACGTGTGTAGTTTAAAATATTTTTTTATTCACATTCGATGCTTCTTCGAAACTACCAATATAAAAATAAATATAAATATTTTATAGTATTGGTGGGTTATATTATATGATAATGTTGGTGTGTGTATCATCATCCTCGTACACAAGTAAACATATAAAAGTGTTTTCTATAAATAAATTAAATATACATGTTCTAAAAGATATTATAGAATAATTATATTCTTAAAATACTTACACACAATGGGGTTAGGATCATATTTGTCGTTTCCTAGTCGGCGGTTCTACCAATGGGTCGTCCTCTTCCACTTCGAGCCATTTGATAAGCAAGAGCTCCAATACTAAATGATCCACGTTGCTAAATAGGGAGAGAAGCGACATAAGTCTATAACACAAAAGTTTTATGCGAGTAGAGTGTTGACTAAGCTAAAATAACATACACCAATCTGATGAAACAATGCTTAATCGGGTGGGGTTTACTCACTGGTTTCGTTAAGTAGGGTTAATCCCATCTTCCCGAGGATCGCTGGCTGGGTCATCCGCTGGTTGATCTCCTGCACAAGGAAACAAGGCGTGACTCGTAACAAGGAGGATGGGGTGGGGGGTGCTCCTTGTTACCACTCTCCGACGTTATTTGCTTGGGAAACAAAGGGTGATAGTAGTAGTAGTGAGAGAGTTGTGAAGAGATACCTCAAACCTGGTTTGGGGTTGGTATTTATAGCCGATGAGTGAAGGAGGGGACAGACTGACGACGTGCCGCACTTATGCAGGTGTGTCAGGCTTGTCGGTTATGGGGGTGAAGCCACGTCCTACTGCAGTGTCAGTCTGTTGCTTACGTATGGACTGACAGACGACTGCCAGTGGTGCCACTTGCTCTGTGGTGTCAGTCCCACTTGCCTCGTGGGCAGGGTGCGGTGTCGCGCCGTATCGCTATCTGCGGTAACTACTGTTGTTCCCGCGTTCTTACTCTGGCAAAGATTGCGGGATGCGGTGCCAGGCCGTATCGCCACTTGTGGTGACTGTTGCTGTTGTCCAGATCCCTTGTATTGATGAAAACGTTCATAGGATGCGGTGCGAGGCCGCATCACTATGCGCACACCCATTTTCATACACCAGGTAAGGAGATATTCATAGGATGCGGTGCTAGGCCGCATCGCTTATGCCTATCTTTATTTTCCCATCCTTTGACAGATTGGATTCGACATCTGTGTTCGCGCATGCCCGCACGGACATAGATAAGTTCTTGCTGGTGGGGGTTTTTGATAAGGGTAATGGTCACTCGCGGTCGTGCTGACGCGAGATCTGGGACCATACCCTTTCACAATCCTTCCAGACTAACGACTTAAAGGGAGACCTATTTTTTATCCAAAAATAGCTCAGCGAGCTAATATCCTCTTTAATCTTTTGAATACTCGCCGACAAGCCAGAGAAAATAGAGTCGTTTCTAGCCTTCTAAATACACCAAGCCCTGTGAAAATAATCATCTAGATACCCTTTTTCTTCCTCTCGTCCATCCTGGCATAATCATGAGCTTGAATTAGGTCGGGAACCGAAAGCGCATACAAGTCCAGAATGCCACACCATCTGCTCAGAAAGTGCCAAATAGCCAACGCATACAACCTCGAATATTTTAGACAGAGACGAGCATATCGGGTTTTTTTATACTCGGAACCGGTTCCTAGCCATACCCAATTCTTGTATGAGTGTTGGTGGAACCGGTTTTTGTAGGAACCGGTTCCAGTTCCTTCCCGGTTTTAGACCATAATTACTGGAACCGATACTAACCGATTCCGGGTAGGGTTGCAACCAGTTTCTCGGAAGAACCGGTTCCATCGGGTAATTCAATAAAAACGCTGCAAACAGTTACTGTAGGAATCGGTTCTTAAAAAAAACTTAAATTGATAAAAACTTAATATAATAAAAAGAAATACAATCACTAATACTTTAAATAAATATTACATATTCAAAAAAGACAAACATATTGCATTGTAACCGGTTTATTTCTTTGACCGTTTACTTGTAGAGCTTATCGAGTAGAAAAAGAATCAAGAAAAAGATAGAAAAAGATGAAGATGGTGTGATAATCAAATGAATAATGTACACTATATAAACTATCAGGAATCGATTCCAACGGTTAGGAATCGATTCCAATGGTAACAAATGCATTAAATGGTTGGTTGCAACGGCTAGGAATCGATTCCAATGGTAACAAAATCATTAAATAGTAGAATTTAATGCACCGGGTTGGATTTGGTTACGAAGGAACCGGGTACGAACCGAATTTTTTTTATAAAATGTGGAACCGGGAAAGAACCTACGGGTTTTTCGAACCTAGAACTGGTTCTTCAATAAAGCGGGTAGGAACTAGAACCGGTTCCAGGTCAAGTCTACCAGCTCGAGTTTGGACCCGGTTATTATGCCCATCTCTAATTTTAGATACGACCAACCTTTAGGCAACATGTGATGTGGTTACCACAAAAAATGATGGGGCATTAATTGGGCCTAGAGCTCATATAACTTTAAAACGAGGTTGGGCTTGGGCTTGTCCTTGATTCTATTTTCCTTGAAGTGATTTCAAGTCAAAATAAACCTTACATATCAGAAATTCATGTCCGATATCATTCCACACGAAAAAGGGCAATTACAAAGCAATGACAGGTAGTCGGGCAACAAGTTGCGCTGCCACCCCCTTTTGAATAGAAAAACCAATTCTACTAAATACAAAGTTTGAAACCTTTAGCGACGAAGAATTACTATTAACGACTTTTTGAACCCGATTCAAGAGTCGCATTGCGTCAGGAGCGAGACCACCAAAGGTATCAAATGCAAACGGGACAAACACATGTTGATTCTCCCGGCAGGCTTTCTCATGTTTTGCCACTTTGCTCGCCTCTGCCTTGAGCACCGCTTGCCCTACGACAAAGCCCTTGTCCTTGAGCCCGACAAGGGGGGAGACTCCAGTTAGATCTACACAAGCGTATTTCCCTCCTTCCCATCCAAACACAAGCATGTCCGTCGGGCGTAAAGTGGACCTCCCCTCTAAGGGGTCAGTCAGGAAATTTACTAGAGCCTCCTTTTTGGCAGAGATCCCGGCCCGCTTAAGAACATCACATAACACATCTCTCACCCAATCATGCCGATATTTAAACCCTGGTAGCTCTTTACAGTGGATCGCGTGCTCACCGAAAGAATCCAAACACGCTTTGCGGCATACCGGACATGGCTCGTCAACTGGGAACAAAGGAATCATCAGTCGGTATCTAAGGATAGCACGGTATTCCACAGCCGACATGTGTTGCCCCAAGCCTTCAATAGGTGCGACAGACAGAAAATCCTGAGCATGTGGGGCACGTAGACATTCAAACACAGCTCTTTGTCGAGGGGATAAAACAAACTTCTCTTCAAACCTCTTGACAATTTCGTCATATAAGGCATTCGCCGAAAATGTGATTGTAAAATTTATATTTCAAAACTTGAATGACTCCAAAATTCCTATGCATATTATTATATATATCAATTTACATCGTATGAATGCGCCAGGATAATTTTCGGATTTTTCTCTTTCACCACATTAGTTTTTACCTTTTGCTTTTGGACACTTGATAACAACTCAGTAACAAGGAGAGCGTTGGGAGGCAGAGAGAGCGCCGACGAGAGAATGAAGGGCATCCGGTGAGTACTCCGGCGTGTGAGTGGTACCAATCTAAGACTTAGATCATGACGGTGATCTGAAGTTGAAACAGAGACGAAGACGGAGAGGGTAAAGACGGTGGCGGCTCAACGGTTTTGGTATGATGCTTATGACACGTTTCTTCTCACACACACGTGTTGAGGGGGCTCCTTCCCCAATTCCTCACCTCCCATTCACATTTTCCAGATTCCACAAGATACAGAGAGAACCAGAGGAGACAGAGGGTGGGGGGAGATCGGAGAAGAGATGGGAGAGAGAGACGGTGGAGATCAGAGAAGATTGAGAAAGAGATACAGAGAGGAGGGGAAGCCTCTAGAGAGAGAGAGAGAGCGACCGATGAAAGAGGAGCCGCAATGGGTACGAAGACGCGGATGTCCTCCGTCGGCTGCTCCGGTGTGACAACGACGTTGGTAGTGTGCTCTGTTCCCAGGAGTCAATCGACGGTTACTAAGTTCCGACGACCGACAGGACTACATGTCTTGACCACAAGCAGATCCGCCGGCCGGATTCGCTGATTTGGTGACAGAAGTAGGGGTTGGATGTTTGTGGTGATGAATGGAGTTGACAGAAATGGTGGCGGTGGGTAGAGATTTTCTATTTCGACAAGGATTCTGATCAGATTCCTCTCAATCATCGGTAAGATCTGAACAATCTTTGAACAAGGTGTTGGACATTTTGGTTTTTGGGTTATTTTGTTTAAGGTTTTATTCGAAAACAAACCTAAAGAATTTATCATGGTTTGCTTCGATACAAAAACATAATAGGAATTCGATTCGGCTTTTGGTTTTCAATCTCATAAACTTATTTCAATACTTTGAAACTTTAGATGACAAGTGGGTTATAAGTTTAGTGCTTTTTCTTGGACTTTTGGTCATCCACAGTCGAGTGTCAACTGGTTAGTTAAAGTGGCTCAACAACTGAAGCGAAATGGGTTGTTGAGTTATACATTGAATGGATTGAATGGATCTGGACCTATTAAGCGAAATGGGTCTGGACCTATTAAGCGAAATGGGTTGATGTAGTTTATTGGGCTAATACCTATTGAATTTTTTGTTAGTTTACATGGGCTAAAACCCAATTCAAAATTGTGTAGAACAGATTTTATTGTTCTGTTTATTTTTTCCGGTTTCAGTGAGGTTCTATTTTTGGTTAATCAGTTTCAAATCGATTGGTGTAAATTTGTAATTATTTAGCGTTTTGTTTGTGGTTCGGGTCCCTCGGTTTGAGGCGGGTCGGTTCGTTTTAATGAAATTTACCTTTCAAAAAAAAGTTTCAAATTGATTAACGAACACCTAAAAACAACGCAATTGAAGAAAAGAACTGTTAGTTTTTGATAACTAAACAGTAAACGACTTCATATTTAAAGTTTCAACTTTTTTATATCATTTTGTAGTTATTAGCCACCGTTTTTACAAGCATACATTGATAGGTTTAGGGTTAACATGTGCTTCCATGTATACAGGTTACTCAAAATGGTGTTCCTTTTTGTTGAGCAGAAGATCGATGACAAGGTACACACCAATCAACAACACATGTATCACAGGTAATAATGTAATGAAGTGGGATGTGTTGAAGCTCTAATTCAATCAATCAATCAATCATACCCAGTAAAATCCCACATATAGCAAAGCTATTTGTAGGGTCTGGGGAGGGTGGGATGTAGGCACACCTTACCTCTACCCCTAGGGATAGAGAGGCTGCTTCCAGAGAGACCCTCAGCTCCAAAACACCCAGGAAAGAAATAAATAGAGCATGAGGGGTGTGTGTGTGTGTGTATGAAGCTACCAATGTAGTATGAGTTGCGAAAATAGTGCATGGTATAACAGAACAAATATGACAACACAAAACAGCCTATACACATAGTTACATATCTACGACCATACACTACACTTAGAAACACAACTGTACAAAACATCCTATACACATAGTTACTTGTGTACGCCCATACACTACACCTAAAAACACAATTGTACCCTCTCCTAGAAATCTTTAACCTTAATCCTACGTCTCCACGAGCTCCTATCATGGACCATGCTCTCAGAGAGGTGCAATTTTTGCAAATCCTGCCTAACCCGCTCATCCCAAGTAATTTTGGGTCTGCCTCTACTCCTCCTCCCCTCCACCTCGAGGGTTTCAAAACCACTCTAACTGGTTCTGTCGTCTGCCTTCTCTTCACATGCCCAAACCATCTCAATCTTCCCTCCTTTATCTTATCTGATATACTAGCTACTTCTAACATTTCCCTAAAAACTTCATTTCTTATCCGGTCTAACCTTGTGTGGCCACACATCCATCTTAGCATTCTCATCTCTGCTACCTCCATCTTGCGTGCCTGTACTTCCTTAATGGCCCAACATTCAGTTCCATATAACATAGCAGGTCTAATTGCAACCCTATAGAATTTCCCTTTCAATTTTGTAGTCTATATATAAGAATCTGCACAACTATTTTTCAATTAACTATAGCAGTGAAATTTAAGTAGTGTAATGGAGCAACATGTATGCAGAAATCCATGCATGAAAGGATAAATTTTGCATTAACTGATTTGACGCACTCAACCACACACCCTCTTTCGTTTGAACTGCACATTGCTCTACCACCTCCACGACATTTAATGTCATCTCTATCGTACGTCCGTAACCTCATAAAAGCCATTTTATGCCTATAATGTATGGAAAATCTCTCATGACCACTTTTCTTAATGCATACATTATAACTAAGAAATACCTCAATTTTTTGTTGGATTCTGGTGGAAATATTTGTGTTGATGCACTTTTCTTTTAACATGTGAACGACTTTTTTTTTTTTATATTGTGATGGCATAACAAGCTTTCTTTATATGTGTCAGCACCAAATCCCTACCAACACTTTTTATCTAGAGGACCCCTTTCTATTTGAACCACATTCTATTAATATATTTGCATCTGTTACGTGCAGTTATATGTGTCAACATCTGTTGTATGTATTCTTGTAGAGAAGGTAGGTCAAGCTATAAGCCAGGCCAGTGGCGAAGCTTGAGATTTCCGACCGGAGGGTCGAAAACGTACACGCCCAAAAATTTCTATAAAACGGGGGGTTGAAAATGTATATACCCAAAAATTTCTATACGAAAACTACATACTCTCCACTACTGAGCGAAAAGTTCGGGGGGTCGGCCGCCCCCTCCCGCCCCCACTATCCTACGCCCTTGAGCCAGGCTGCATGAGCATTCTCACTAGTGAAGCGAGGTCCCATCATTAGGTGGTTCAGTTGTTGAATTGTATTCATATTACCTATTCGAGTTTGATGTTATATGTTTAATAAAATGCCGTTATTGAATTGTATCCATGTTACCTATTCGGGTAAATGCTATTGTGAAAACTGGCTATACCCGCCGCGAAGCGCGGGTGGTGTCTACTAGTTTATCATAAATTCAGAAAATGTGATTGCATAATTTTTATTCGAAAAACTTGAATGACTCCAAAATTCCTATGCATTTTTTTAAAGGCAAACTAAAACTCCTATGAAAATTATATGTAACAAAATAAAATTCCACCAAAATACGATAATTGAGTTTTTTCACATCCATCAAATAACACATACAGTAATTTTAAAACATGTACCACGTTAGTAAATAAATTGAATAGTTGGGTTTGGACACGAGTAATCAAATGCTAACATATCGTATAGAGTAAGCCAACTCTTGTTATTTATCTCTAACGTAATAAATAAGTGCATCCTAAAGTGTACGATTATAAAAATAAGGGTTAAATGTTTTGAGGATCTGACGAGCGCCCATGAACAACTGCAGGGACGATGTACGCCATGTGAATGCATTCAACGACCTCAAGAACAACTCACAACATGAGGTCACACTGATATATACTACAAACAAATGTGAATGCATTCATTAACATCAAGCTTCAAGGGAGATCACGAAAGAAAAAAAAAAAAGACTTATCAAGCTAACCAACTATAAATTTACATTTATACATTATGTTATCATCGGTACGAAAGAATTTCATTCATGAGTATTAAGAATAAATAATAATTTTAACCCAAACTCTTTAAAATGCATTCTTGAAAATGGCAACCCTACGTATAGAATTATAGATAGTAAGATAGATACAAGCGTTAATATGGCTAAGACTCAGCATTGTGGTTTAATATGGAAGGGGGTGTTCATGTCACTGCCACCTAAATTACAGAGCTTTAACTAACTCACTCTTTAAAAACTATCAAGTTGTAGTTTAACTATAAATTAAAAAAGACAAAAAATGGTGATTGGTGGCTTTTAGGTGGCCCCCCACACAAAAGAAGCCTTAACGCCCGTTAATGGCATGGCGGAGCCCGCCTTAAATGCCTCTGGTATTGTGTTTAGGGCTTTAACATGGTGATGTGGCATGAGACGCCATACCACAACACCTACCCTAAATATACTTGCATTTTGTGAAAAAACATTGTGTGATAACCATGAAAATACATGGCAACATGCTGAAATTTAACATAGAAAAAGGGGCAAGACATTTTATTGATGAAAAGAAATCAGTTCTACAATCCCTTCAATTGTTGATTAAAGCACTTTGAGATCGAAGAGAAAGAACCACGTCGTTATGAAGCCCATCTGAAGCATAACTATAACTATGAAGCCCATCTGAAGCCCACATGGGGTATGGGCCATATGACATTGAGGCTTGAGCCCATTGCTAAATTGCTTATGAAATGAAAGCCCAAATATGTTTGATGTAAACAAAAATTATACATGCTTTGAAATCGATATTTTCGGTCAATACGGTTCAAACTTCATGGGCTCGGATTCGATTAAAACCGAATCCAGAATTCAGCCCATATAAGAACCTATTCAAATATTCGAAACCTGATTTTGAATACATTATTCGAATAACCAACAACATTATACTTCTATAATCCCCTATGCATAATGATGAATTAGGGGCTGTTTGACAACATCTAAACAGTTAAGTGCTGAATCAATAAGAGGTCTGAATCATTAAGTGCTGAACCAGTAAGAGGTCTGAACCATTAAGAGCCTGTATAATGCTTAACAGTCAAATGTCTGACCAATTCAGATTAGAGGTCTTAACCATTCAGACTTTGTATAAATCTTAACCATTCAAAGGCAAATGTCTGAACCATTCAGACATCTGCTTGTGAAACAAACAGTCTGAACCATTAAGTGTTAAACCAGTAAGAGATCTGAACCATTAAGAGACTCTTAAGAGGTAAACAAACAGACCCTTACTTTTATATTTTGGTCTCACGTTCCCTACCTATTCCTATGAAAAACTTTTGTGTATATGATATAAAAAATGAGGGTCTTTATCTGTTGTAAAAAGTTATTAATATACGGATTAAAATTCTTGTATATGATATAAAAATATGAGGGTCTTTATATGTTGTAAAAAGTTATTAATATACGGATTAAAATTCTCTTACGTTCAGATAAAATATTACACGTCATGTTGAGAGGGTTGTGATCAGAAACAATATGGATATTTTATTGTAGGTTTTTACTTTTATATGATTTACTAGGTTATTACCCGGGATTGCTTCCCGGACTCAGGAAACTTAGTTATATTAATAATTATTTGTTATTAATACGATCTTATTACATCAAGCATCTCATTGGATTCAACAACATTATCTTCACATCACCGGATTAGATCATAAACCCATATTAGAGGTCAAACAAAAGCACAACAGGACCACATGAATAACATCATTTCCAATTTTACTTCAATGCACTTACATGATCGGGTGATTTGGAATTTTGTAAAAATGTTTGTTCTTGTACTTCTTAACAAAATTACATAGAATTCAATAAAACAAAACAATGACTTAAAGAACTATACTTTAACACCCAATCTGATCGAGCAAACAGATGTTGACCAAAAGTGAAACAAATGTTCAACCAGATCCACTGTCTTTTTATATTTTAGGACTGTTTTCCTCTTCAAAACACTGTTCAACCTAACATGGGTTTCCATGAACTGTTGACCTAAAGTCAAACAGATGTTAAAACCACTGTTTGAGTTATTCAAACATCTGTTGAATACTAAATGAGATATTGACCAAAAGTCAAACAGATGTTGACCAAAAGTCAAACCGAGTATACTGTCTTTAGCTTACATCTCTGCATTGTTTCCGTTAGACATGGACCTAATAATTTACATGTACATATATAGTTTTAGAATCACAACTTCAAAACTAAAGAAACAAGTCTACTATCAGTTTCGAAAAGAAAAGAACTACAACCCAAAAACTTGGTTCAATGTATCCTTCTGCATTTGCCTTCTTCAACCCATGAACATTCATCTGAACATAAAAAGCTTTTTACCTTTCACAAAGTTAAGTGTAAATGCTTGACCTGGAGCCATGCCTTTATCTCTCACAAACTTTCTCATTTCTTGCAGATAATATCTTGGTTGACCTCGAGATGAACCTATAGCAGCTTGAATATTCCAAACATCACCTGCCATGTCCACAATCTTCAAACCCATCTTATGATCAGTCCAAGATCTTCAGCCTGTTTTTTAAAAAAGGCACTTTAACAAACAACGAACAATTCAATAAACAAAGAATTAACACATCTTTAAAATCTGACTAAAGTATTATATATTAGTAAACTCATCATCACAAACTTACAAAATGACCGTCCACACGGAAAGAAATAGGTACGATCTGATTATCTTCATTCACAACAACCATACCACCTTCATTGACATTAACGATGTCCTGTACAGCTTCAGTATCTGAACTCAAGACAATCTCTTCTATCACATTTTCTTTAACAATAGCACAAACCTCCGGTGGAAGCACTAAATCACAGGTAGCACAATTGAAAACCGTGATATGAAAAGTCTGAAGAGCTATCATCTCAAAGACAATGAGATGATCAGCAGTTAATGACAACTCATTCTTTATCTCCTTCCATCCGGTAATTATGTAAAGTTCATTGTTGATATCTTCCATCCCTACAGACCAGTTCTGGTTTTCAGATCCTTTAATAAGAACCGGATATGAAGGAATAGTGTTTAACATCTTGTGATGAACAAAAGAAACGATTAATACTCTACAATCAGAATAAAACACATTATATAGTACATTAGTAAAAATATATCAGTAAACTAAGTAAACAAATAAAAAACAACAATTAAACAACTGTATCTCCAAAAAAATTACATGATGAATAATATTCGAAGTTACATACCACATAATCTTCGTTACCAGATGGTTTGTAGTAAAACTCTTCACAAGGAGCAAAAGCAATGTCTTGATAAAAATACAATACTCTAAAACTTTCTAATGCTTCTTCATAATGAAATATTAACCATGAATCTGAAGGTATTTTCAAACTGTCTACCAACTGACACCAACCATTATAAAAAATATCTGCCATTGCTTAGAGGATAGATCTTGATTTTAAAAACATTTCCAGTTGTGGTCCGGATCTTTGTATTTCCAATTGTATAATTAAACTGTTGAATCCAATTTTGATACTGTTTTGGCAAAAACTAAGCATAAATAAAAGGAACACTTTTATTGCTAAATATCATACCAAAAAATTAAAATTAAGTGTTAAACTAAGATCGGATAAAATTACTAACCAAATATTTCCTTTTACTGTCATCAAGGTAACATGAAAATCCATAAATCATTCTCACGTAAAACTGTAACAGTATCAATCATATAGAATCAAAATCAATAACATTAAGAAACAAATGAATACAATCCATTAAGGTAAGCAATGCATCTAAATAAAAGATGATACAACTAATATATATCAAAATAACAATAGACAACATCGAAAAAGTGAGAATACATGTAATTTCTTATCATATCGAAATATATATACCTTTTTACAGCAAATCATATAATTAAAACTTAAAACCTACTTTTCCGATTAAGTATCACAAATAGACATGGAGGATCATCAGCTGAATAAATTGTATAGAAAAACAGGATAGTGACTTGTGTCTATTCCAAACAAAAACTTAAAAACAGTATACCAACTACTAATCAAAATAAGTTCAATTTTTCAAATACACATGAGAATACATCAGTTAAAATCAGAAATTTATATTATACTTCAGAATAACATTGTTACATGAACAACTTTATAAACAACTTTACAAACAAACGTGACAATACATTAGTAAAGATTGAAATTTTATATCATACATCAGAATCACATCAACAACTTTATAAATAACTTTACAAATACAAATGGGAATACAACAGTAAAGATCGAAATTTTATATCATAAATCAGAATAAGATAAATACATGAGCAAAGTGAAATCCAATAAAATCAACAATGGATAAGACAAATGGTAGATACACGAAATGCAGATCACTTTTTTTAGAATCATATATGTCTATCATAACATGCATAATAACTACATAGTAATCGGATGTACAAAAAAGTTAGGACTGTCAGAAATTGTTCCAGTATAAGCCGCAACAATAAACGAAATCATAACCAACAATGGATTGAAAAAAACAGGGAGATACATGAATACACCACCGTCGATTACAACTTCTTCATTAAAATAGCAAGAACCATAATCGGCTATGGAATTCAAAACTAAAAGAATAAACATGAAAAAATACAAAACAAATCAGATTATTTAACAATACATTTATTATTATACAAGATGATATTGATGAAGATCGGAAGAAATCGAAGAAGATGACAGGGTTTCTTGGAGAAAGTATAGAAAGAAACGTGGAGAGATAAACGAACCGAGATTTTGTGAGGATCTTTAAAAAGTTAGAAGTTTAAAAATATCCCATGTAACCAGGTCGGATCATCCCATTTAGTTTTTCGTCAACATCTGTTTGACTTTTGGTCAACAGTTGTTTGAGTTTTGGTCAACATCTCATTTAGTATTCAACAGAAATTTGAATAAGTCAATCAGTGGTTTGAAAATCTGTTTGACTTTTAGTCAACAGTTGGATGGAAACCCATGTTAGATTGAACAGTGTTTTGAACAGATGTTTAAACATTTGTTTAGACTTAAACAGATGTTGAGGCTTAAACAAATGTTTGGCGTTCTATATCAGGTGTTTGGACTTAAACAGATGTTTGACCTTAAACAGATGTTTGGCCATAAACAGATGTTTGGCAATAAACAGATGTTTGGCCTTAAACAAATGTTTGACCTTAAACAGATGTTTGCCCATAAGCAGATATTTGGCTTTAAACCAAACATCTGGTTAAGGTCAACATCTGTTTCACTATTCGTCAACATCTGTATGACTTTTGGTCGACATCTGTTAACATATAAACACTGTTAACATAAAATACAAATAATTAGCTAATAGACGACACACACTTAGCATCTTAAATCATCAAGACCCTTAACAATTTGACCATATGATTTAATCGTTTGTTTTATCTTAGATGGGAAAACTCGAAAAGAAAATTCACTAAAAGGATAACATATTAAACGGGTCAAAAACACTCAAAGTGTATTTTACTGCATAAATACTGTTACATACAAACACTGTTAACATAAACATTGATGTAATATCTGCTGTTGATGTTGAACTACTATTGTTGTTGGGCAGTGGTTCACCTTTGGTTGTTCAGATCTTTGGCTAATTCTTGTACCTTTGCTGAGTCAGGATTTTCTACCAACGTCTGCTTGATGGCCAATTTAAAATATTGGGATTCTTGTTGCGCCTGTTCTTCTTCATCCATCTGTTTTTGCCTCTTTGTTTGATAGACAACAGCAACAGATGGAACAGTGGGTTTAGCAGATCTTTTAGTTGGTACGGTCTGTTTGATTGAAACCTCTGATGCTGGATAATCTGGCTTTTTAGGAACAGAGGGATCTTTCTTTCTTCTTTCTTCCAATTTTTGTATGTATCTATCACTTTAATCTCTTTCCACCTTGCGATTTGATTCCTTGAGCCATAATTTGCAGTTATCAGCTCTTCCTTCATTCTCTTCAACTTCAAAGTACTTTCAGGTACATTCTTTTTATACTGGGACCAGACTGGTGGGGTTGGTTTTATTGTTGAGTCTTCAAGCATGTTTTGTATTCTTGCAATTTCTTGCTTGAGCTCACTTATGGTCCAATCTTTGAATTGATACTTTTCTGCCTTGTATTTCTTGTTTTGTATGATGAGCTCAATATAATCATTCATTAGGCTTTCATCATCTCTTTCTGATAACTGCTGACAAAGATCTTTTGAAAACTGCTCTAATGTTCTGACTTGGCTGAGCAGATATTGCAGATATCTCTGTATTTCTTTATCATATTTTCCTTTTGTGTCTCTTTTTGAGATATCCTCTGGTTGTTTAACTTTCAATTGAAGGTGTTCATGAATGTTCTTTGGCAAAGGATACTCTTGAAGAGATGGAAAACTCCTCTTTTCAGGATCATTTTCAGAATAGAAGGATTTGATCTCCTCCCTAACTGCTGGAAGATCCAGAGGAAATTTTACACTCAAAGGACCAAAGTTAGTAGTTTGGTCAAGGGTTAGAATTGAAGCAGTTGAAGCATGTTTTTGTACAGTTGATATGATCAAAGATTGTGAAGATATTGGAAGTGGAGAAGCTACAATGTCATCTTCAAGTTTGACATTTGTTATCCTCATTCTTTTGATTTTTGGTGTGGTTGTAGGTGTTGAACTTGGAGTTGGATTTGTGGATTGAGTGGTGGTTGGTAAAGTGACAACAGCATTTGTTGTGACAACAGCTGTTGAAACCACTGATGTATCAACTGTTGTTGATATAACAGGTGTTTCAACATCTGTTGGCTTTGTAGTTAGAGGTGAGGAACTTTTGGGGATTTTAGAAGGTGATGTATCAACCACTGATGTATCAACAACTGTTGATATAACAACTGTCTCAACATCTGTTGGCCCACTAGTTTGAGGAGAGGAACTTTTAAGGATTTCAGAAGTTGATGTATCAACGACTGATATATCAACAGTTGTTGATATAACAGGTGTCTCAACATCTGTTGGCTTTGTGGTTTGAGGTGAGGAACTATTGGGGATTTCAGAAGGTGATGTATGAACCACTGATGTATCAACAGCTGTTGATATAACAGGTGTGGAAGTGGGTTGAGTGGTGGTTGGTAAAGTGACAACAGCATTTGTTGTGACAACAACTGTTGAAACCACTGATGTATCAACAGCTGTTGATATAACAGGTGTCTCAACATCTGTTAGGTTTGTAGTTTGAGGTGAGGAACTTTTTGGGATTTCAGAAGGTGATGTATCAACCACTGATGTATCAACAACTGTTGATATAACAGGTGTCTCAACAGTTGTTGAAGTACCCTGCTCTTCCTTTGCCATCAGAACTTCCTTTTCTTTTTCAAATCTTTTAGAACCCTTTCGTTCCATTTTCTCTTTTCTATTTGCTTTTTGTTCAGCAAAGGCATTGAGAGTCAAATCTGGCCTTGGAATTTCTACAACAGGTTTAGCCTTTGGATCAGGTTTTAGATACAAACCATCCTTTCCTTTCTTTCCTTTCTCCACATTTTTGGCATCATCAGGGTTTTCTACATAGACAATAGTAGGAGGAGAAGTACCAGTGGTTTGAAGTAAATGAGCTTTGATGGCTTTAATGTCAGCTTGAGTATCCTTATACCTTGATTCCATCACATTTTTCAACATTTGTAGTTGAATTTGATGTTGTTGATCAGCATATTTTCTTTGTTGATGAAACAAAGGTTGTAGAAGTTGCCATAGCTCACTTGTTGTGGTAGCAGATGATGAAGCAGTGGATCAAGACTTTGAGGATTGTAACAACTGTTGCAACATATTTTTGATATGTGCCACAGATGTTTCAAGATTGGTAACTCTCTCCGTGAAATTCTGATATTTTAAACCATCACCCAATTTAATGGGATCATCTGACTTCCCACCAGCAGTGGTTGTATCAGTAGTTGGACCAGGAGAAGTCTCCAATGGTCATCCACTGATGCCCCTTTTTCTTGGTACTGGGGACTTCTTTCTTCAGGTGTCCCTTTGCTTACAACCTGTTCCTTTTGTGAGGAAGCAGGAGGAATTGAGGCCTGTGGTGGAGATCTTTCTAACTGTTTTGAGGAAGTAGCAACAGTGGATGATGGTGACTTTTGTGTTGTCACATGAGTTACTTCTGGGATCTCATCTTCCAGAAGGTCCTATTTTGAGGGTTTGGGGGGCTTTTTGGTTTTTTTTCTTGACGGTCTTTTTGGTGATTTTTGGTGGAGGTTGCACAGCAATGGTTGTGATGCTGTGGTCACCAAGAGCAGTGGGCTCAACAGCAGAAACCTGAGGAGCAGATGTGGACGCATCTAAAGTTTGCTCAGGCTCCTCTGTTTGTGTTTTTAAAGCTTTTGACTCTGACAACCTTGTAAAAGTTTCAGCAGACAAACTATTTATTTCACAAGGAGCACCTTGAAGAAGCACTTATGCACCGTCATTTGGTACTTTCTGCTGTAAATAGTAGCTTAAAAACCTTGGAAACAACAGGAATGGTTTTTTCTTATCTTTTATATTATTGACATTTCTAACCAAATAATTGAAAATCTATTGGGAGTAATTGAAATTTTGTTTAGCCATAATAGCATATCCCAAGTATTGAATTTTCAATGGAATTTCATTGAAAGCTGTTGTTTTGTTTGAAACACACAAGAGTAAAGTATGAAATAAAAATTTCATCGGAGGTGGGAATGCTCCTTTTTTCCATAGTAGCTTTGGGACATTGCTCTTCATACCCCCTTTGAATCAGATCTCGCTGATACTCTTCTTTAGGGAAAGAGTTTTTACCTGTAGGATCGTTCATCTCAAAAACCCCATATATGGGTTGTGGAGTAATAGCAACCAGAATCCCACCTACTGTTGATGTAATAGCCCAAGGCTTGTTGTCTTGAACTTCTAATTTTGCATTTTTCCAAAAATCTCATAGGGTTTCTTGGTAAATAGGTGCGTTACAGGTCAACAAATTTTGTACTTTGAGGATGAAAGAGCATCGATGATTGAATGAAATTCTGTGTTTTTACTTCTTTTCTCAAGTGTACACAGATAGTTATGAGGGTTTTTAAGAGAAAGAGCCATTGTGATTTAAAGGAATTTGTGAGAGGAAGAAGAAGATGGAGAGTTAGAAGGAATTTGATGGAAACCTGTTTGGAATTCGAAATGGCAGTTAAAACACTGATTGGAGTTTTGATCAGGGTTTTATGAAAGTGAAAAGTGGATGCTGATGTGTTAGCGATTACAAAGCGTGGACAACTAAGAACTCTCCACGTAACAACCTCTAATGAAAATGGATGACAGTTGTTTAGGGAAACCACTGATGGTCAATATCAGTGGATGTCAACTATAAAAATGTGAGCAGGGCCTGTTTTTTAACTATCAGTGGATAGCCAATAGTGATTGAAACACTGATGTTTGGAGTTAAAAAGATGCTTAACCTTAAACAGATGTTTGCAAATGTTTGACCTTAAACAGATGATTGCCCATAAACAGATGTTTGATCTTAAACCAAACATTTGTTTAAGGTCAAGATCTGTTTGACTAATGGTGAACCTCGGTTTGACTTTTGATGAACATCTGTTTGACTTTTTGTCAACAGTTGGATGGATACCCATGTAAAACACTGAAGTATCATAAAACTTTGAATGAAAATTGTGAAAAGTTAAATGTGATACAACAGTTGAGATGATACCTTTGCATTTTAGGCTTGTTTCTTATTTTAATTAATTGTTGATGATGTTGAGAGTTTTTATTCACACTGACATTTTAAAATATGTTAAGATGGATATTGAGATTATTAAAATAAACTATTACATAGAAAAATAGACATTTAATGAAATATTTATAAACTATTACACGCTAGAGTTAACACTTGTTAGGATTTCGTAAACTCTGGCCTTTCTCCGTGTGATTTCATGCTCTCTTTTGTTTTTTAGACCAGTTAGCATGTTGCAGATTTTGTGATCCTGTTTTAGAAGTTGTGTGAGAAAATCTTCTGCATTTTTCTGGAAATCTGATGGAGGAGAGTGGAGGACTTCATCAAGCAATGCTATGTTGTTCCAGGTTTTCTTGTAATTAGTGTCATTGATTATGTCGACTTTACTGTTTAGTTCTTCGTCTGTTCTTTTTTCTTTAAGTGACCACATCGAGAATTGGATTTTAACATCGCTGGTGTCTGACCAGTGGTAGAAACTGAAGTCTGCCATGTAGATTTTTGTTGGATTTTCTTATGTGGAACAATCTTTCACAGACAGTGATTTGTAGGACAGTTTGTTGATGTTTTGAATCAAAAGTAATTATCAATCTTTTATAGAGTTTAAAAACGCGTCTACATGGTAAATGAAGAGGTTAATTATAATTATGATAATCTGCTTTTGTTCTTTGAACTTAGAAAATTTGTCCCTTGGGTTTCTTGGTGTTTAATTTTAAAGTTTGCCCATAAAAGTTGGGGTTTCAAAAGGTTTTTTCATTAAAAGACTGCTACTTTGAAATATACATTAATATGTTTATATTAAATCTACACGTTTTGATTGATTAAGTATATAAACTCATGACCACTTCTTAGGATTTCGTAAACTCTGGCCTTTCTCCGTGTGATTTCATGCTCTCTTTTGTTTTTTAGACCAGTTAGCATGTTGCAGATTTTGTGATCCTGTTTTAGAAGTTGTGTGAGAAAATCTTCTGCATTTTTCTGGAAATCTGATGGAGGAGAGTGGAGGACTTCATCAAGCAATGCTATGTTATTCCAGGTTTTCTTGTAATTAGTGTCATTGATTATGTCGACTTTACTGTTTAGTTCTTCGTCTGTTCTTTTTTCTTTAAGTGACCACATCGAGAATTGGATTTTAACATCGCTGGTGTCTGACCAGTGGTAGAAACTGAAGTCTGCCATGTAGATTTTTGTTGGATTTTCTTATGTGGAACAATCTTTCACAGACAGTGATTTGTAGGACAGTTTGTTGATGTTTTGAATCAAAAGTAATTATCAATCTTTTATAGAGTTTAAAAACGCGTCTACATGGTAAATGAAGAGGTTAATTATAATTATGATAATCTGCTTTTGTTCTTTGAACTTAGAAAATTTGTCCCTTGGGTTTCTTGGTGTTTAATTTTAAAGTTTTCCCATAAAAGTTGGGGTTTCAAAAGGTTTTTTCATTAAAAGACTGCTACTTTGAAATATACATTAATATGTTTATATTAAATCTACACGTTTTGATTGATTAAGTATATAAACTCATGACCACTTCACCTGTTTTTCATCACGATTTCCTACGAAGATATCATACTTTCAGGAAAGTCGAGTAATATAGTTTATTGATATGGTGTCATTCACTACTGTAAAATCAGATGATTTAAAGCAGCGTTTTGTCAAGCATATAGAGGAACAGGTGTATGAAGATAGGGCTACTCTTCAAGAGCTGAAGAGATGTTTTGATGGATTGCAAGTTGGCCTGTTCACGAGAGAGCAGGTTTCCATAAATCTTATGCGGATGCCTTCAACTTCAGTTCGTGAGCTTTGTGTTGTCAGCAATATAGAGTGCGGTGATAGAGACGTGGAGTTCATGGCGATGCTGAAGGACATACATCGAGAGGTTTAGCAATCGATGGAGTTGAAGCTGACATTTCTTAATTCTTACGGTTATTGTTAGATTTAAAAGTTTAGTTGTTCAGTATGTTATGTAATAATTGGACTTTTAATGTCATGAATAAATGAATAAATTTTAATCTTATGAATCTATGTTGCGTTCGTAGGAAAAAAAGAGAGAGAATGTCAATTTTAAATTACCATTTTGCATATTTTGAATTTCAAAAGTTATGGATATTATCAGTAATTACTGATTTGATTTGAAATCAATTGTCATCATGACATTTCTAATTTTTATTTTAACTTTAATTAAGAGAAAATAACCGTCAATTTGAAATTCCCATTTTGCATATTTTCAATGTCCAAAGCTCAAGAAATTAACATTAATTACTGATTTGATATGCAACAAAATGTCATCAACAATTATTTTTATTTTTAATTTTAAATTTAATTTTTATCACCAAAACAATATTGGAGGAACTCTTATCTCATTGGAATGTAACGATTAGGTTAAATGGTAATTTGATTGTAATTCTAGTTTTCATTTGATAATTTCATTCTATAATTAATTAACCACATCAACAATAAAAATGTGAGCAGTGGATGTTTTTTAGGAAAACCAATGATGATCAATATCAGTGGATGTCAACAATAAAAATGTGAGCAGTGACTATTTTTTAACAATCAGTGGATAGCCAACAGTGATTGAAACACTAATGTTTGGTCAGTCAGTGGTCAACATAAAGAATGAAGAACAGAGGTTGTCTTTCAATAGTGGATAACATTTAACAATCAGATATTTGAACCAAAACAGTGGTTGTAACAGACTTTTAAGGATTAATTAAAACTATCATTTTTAACTATTTTGAAGATGTTTGACCTTAAACAGATATTTGACCTTCTATATCAGTTGTTTGGAGTTAAACAGATATTTGACCTTAAACAGATGTTTGAACATAAACAGATGTTTGAACATAAACAGATGTTTGCGCTTAAAAAAATGTTTGACCTTAAAAAGAAGTTTGCCCATAAACATCTGTTTGTAAACAAAGACCAATTTCAAGAATACTATACGCAAACAATCAAAATGATGAGTTTAATAATCATGCAAGTGTACTTCATTTTTATTTAGTAGTATAAAGATCAAACTATTGTTCTATTTATAGTACAGATCAAACCAATGAGGTGATATGATAAATACTGTTACATATAAACACCTCAGAGTATAAAACACTGATGTGATAAATATTGTTACATATAAACACTGATGTCATAAATATTGTTAAATATAAACACTGTTAACATAAACAAAGGTAGAATATATGTTGTTGATGCTGAACCACTGTTGTTGTTGGGCAGTGGTTCGTCTTTGGGTTTGTATAGGGTTTGTCTCGAGAGATAAACTCTAGCGAACCACTGCTATACTAAACACTGTTGCATAAGAAACACTGATACATAAATACTAAAGTTGAATCCACTGTAGATGCTGAACCACTGCTGCTACTGAGCAATGGTTTTCCTTTGGTTAATCAAGCTCTATGTACATAAGTGCTTTTCTTTAACAGGGCTTTGTCTTCAACAGTGGATAGGCCTCATCAGTCTTTAAGTCCATCAGTCTTTATAAGGAGCAGTGGTTAGCTATAACAAACAGTTCTTAGCATGATCAGATGTTATAACTTCTCCATAACCCTTTGAGAGGAAGCAAGTGTCGGTCTATTTAACTGAGAGGAATGATTGCAGTACATCCCTGTCGAAAAACAGAGTCGATAAATTTAGGGAAAATGAGGTTGAAAGATGATAAGCCAATAGTGGATGATCTCATTCTATAGCTTCGATAAATTCAGGGGTATTCTCAAATAATACTTCCTAGATGCTTCCAAAGAAGCAGCACTTTGGACATTTGTCGGTCTTCAAACATCACTTATCTATTATCTACTATCTATCTATTATATATAATAAATGAAAGTTGATTGCTCCACGTGGCCCAAAGTGGATCAATCAACTTTCATTTATTATATATAATAGATAGATAATATATAATAGATATTAGATAATAGATAATAGATGTTTGAAGACCAACAAATGTCCAAAGTGCTGCTTGTTTGGAAGCATCTAGGAAGCATTATTTGAGAATACACCTGAATTTATCGAACCTGTAGAATGATAGCGTCCACTGTTGGCTTATCATCTTTCAACCTCATTTTCCCTAAATTTATCGACTCTGTTTTTCAACAGGAATGTAATGCATTATTACCTTACTAGATTATTAGACCCGTGTACTACACGGGTTTAAGGATATAAATTTGTAAATTATTTAATTTTATATTCTCTTCGTAAATTTACATAAGTGAATTCTTTACCGTAGATGATGCAACAGTTGGTCATGTGTAAAAACCACTTCTCTTAGAAACAAACCAACTTTACATAAAAATTGTCCTATACTTTATTTATCGTCATGGCAAAACATTGGGCGAGAGGAATCTATCTCTTTTCAATATAAATGAAATCTTTCTATTTGACGGTATTAAACGAAATCTAGGGATAAATGTTCAAGTGTTATTATTACTTCCGGAGGATAATATGAGTGCCTCAATAACCTAGTCACCTAGTGATAGGACCTGTAGTCGAGTTCGTTACATAAACTATTCTTTCAATGAGTATTTCTTGATAACGTCACTGGAACACTGACCCTTGTTAATTATCAATGGATTGGCAAGCCTAAAATTATAACTCCATTTAGGACATCCAGTGAGTATAGACTTGTATCAAAATTAGTATGAAGATATTATATCATTAAACACGTTTGTTACACAGGTCTAATACCATTAAAAGTGTTTTCAAAGCATGGAAGTAAACCGATTTTCAAATATCAGATTAACCTATTATTTACCTTTTTTATTATTATAATATAAAATAATAATTCATTGTAAAGAAATCCTTTTGTAAAGAATAAGAAGGTGTTGTCACATTAACATTATATGAAATTGTTTATTATAAGTAGAATTGTTACTAATAACTAACTATATATTTTAGATAAGTCAAAATTAAATAATTATCATCTAAGTAAACAATAAAATATTTATTAGTATTAAGTTGTTAAGGAATTTTTTATTATTTTGTATTAATTAATTAAATAGTTAATAATAACAATAAATGTGAATTGAAGGAGAGAATGACATGTGGATTTAAGTAGGCTTTTGTTTAGTATGAGAATGCCATGTGACATTATCTATACTTTTTTATTAGTATTAGATTTAAGATACTTTCAACTGCATCTTCTGATAAATCAACATTCATTTCACTCAAAAGAAACGTTCAACTGCATCTTCAATCATGAACTATTTAAAGAAATGGATGAAATCATCCAAAAATACCCAAAATAAAACTACTTCAACCATCCAACCATAAGATACTTGTCGTATTAGAATGACCATTTTTACCTTATTTCAACAGGGATGAAATCATGAACTATTAGAATAGCCATTTTTACCTTATTTCACAAATTTCATAATATGAAAATTAGTAAAACATAAAAAAATTGAAAACAAACACCTGGTATTTGTCGTCCAAATCTTTTAGTTGGTCCTCATAGTCCTACAACCTTTCGAAGTCGTTGGAGTTGGTCGGTGATGTCAGCATAACCATTCAATCGACCTCCAAAATATATTATAACCAACTACGTACATAAAAATAAGCACGGAAATGTATTATATTTGACCCAACTTATTTGCGAAATAATTTTACATCGAAACGTTAACCAACTTCAAAATAAGCGCTTGCGGTGGCGACGAAACGTAAACTAACTCAAATTTATACCATATAATGAAAACGTACAAACTAAACACGTACATAAAAGTAAGTACAAAAACATATAATATTTGAGCCTACTCATTTAATAAAATTACGTAGAAACGTAAATCAACTTAAATTTATACGGACACTTACATAAAAATAAGCATGTAAAACTCGATTATAAAGTCTTTGGAAAAGTTGAGGGACTGCAAGTGTCAATCCTGAAAGTTGAAGGATAAAAGTAAAAGAAAAAAGGACAACAAAAGACAAAAAATGTTTTCAAAAAGAAATTACATCGAAACGTAAATCAACTTGAATTTATACCGACACTTACGTAAAAATAAGCACGTAAAATTTGATTTCAAAGTCTTTAGAAAATTTGAGGAATTATAAGTGTCAATCTTGAAACTTAAAGGATAAAAATAAAAGGAAAAAAAACAACAAAAGACAAAAAAAAAATGAATAGAAGTGGATGCCAAATACATGCTACTATACACTATCTTCTATTTGTAAGTATATACAATACAATATATAAAGTTATTAAAACTGAAATATATATAGCATACAAATCATTTTTAATTATCTTGAGATCGCTTTTTTTTTTTTTACTTATGAACTGAAATTGTTTTTGAGTTGCAATGGCGGCATGAGGCTTTGGGGTGTACGAAGTAAAGAGTAAAGCAAAAGATAACATGGAAAATTGGAAACAAAAAGAAAGAAGGAAGCTACAACTATAAGCTATAAAGCCAAAAGTAGTAAATGAATCTACCTAAAAGAAGTATTTTAAAGACTATTTAATATTGTGTATAAAAACCATATATAAACGTTACGGACTTACGGAGAAAATATTTACAAGACATAGATTTAAAAATGAAGCACCATGATCGTTTTAACTTTGTATCCTTAAATATATTATATTTTTGAATTTAGCAACAAAAAAAAAAGTTTAATTAAAAAAACCTAAGAAAACTTTACCACCTCATCGAGTTTCTTCATGGAATCCATAACCACCAGAAAAGTCATTGTCGATCACACCACACATCAATACATGGCAATATCGTCGATGAGACCCACCATACGAATCCTCCACGAATGGCACCCTCCTCCTAACTCCGAGATCCATATATTTTATTTGTCGGTCTATCATGGATTTCAGCGGACCCATTTCTAGGATAGCACCAACATACAACCGAAACATCACGGGAACCACATCATATTGTATCGTCATCTTCCGGAAAGCTTGAGGACCACTTTAGACCGTCTTAGGAAGACCTGATAGCGGTAGCGGACCCAAAATAATTTTTAGGGGTGTGAACTAGGGGTTTAACCAAATTTTCAGAGGATATGATCAAGATTTTGCCCTATAAAATGCATTAAATTCTTTTTTCAAGGGGTGCGCCTGCCCACCCAACCCTCTACCTAGGTCCGCTCATGCCCGACGATAAACATTTAAACATTAAAAATCCATGTAGTTTACTTTTTGTTAAATAGAATATATATACAGAATATATCATTTTAAAATAATACAAGTATCTTTGTTATCACATCAAAATCACCAACACTTGAATTTGACATGCTTTAAGTCCTTTAACAAAGTTCCATATATTTCTTTTTCATGTTTCTGGAAAAAATGAAAATGTTTTTTTTTTTTTTTTACTATGACAATTGAGTTAAGCAACGAATTAAAGCAATAACTTTTGCAAAGGGTTAGATCAAGATTCATCTACAAAAGACGTTTACGACTTTTTATAAACTAGAATTACGACCCGCCGCAATGCGGCGGGGATTCTTTAGTTATAACTAAGTCGATCTAGGGTGCGCACATTATGTTGAACCTGTCAAACGGGAAAAAATAGACGATATAAAAACGTTCACCCACACACGCACATTGCGTCATGTTAACTCACGATGTTTAGAACGAAACGTGAAAAATGCTAAACCATAGACGCACGTTGCGATGTTTTAAGTCACAAAATTCAGAACGAAGCATAAAGCGAAAAATTTGCGAAAATTGAAAACTATAAAGGACCAAAGTTGACAGTAAAAAAGTTGTGAGGATAGATTGCAAAAGATAAAAAGTTTTGTGTTGAAAGTAAAAAAAAAAACAATAGTTTTGGGTTAAAAGTAATTTATGAAATACTTTTGGGTGAAAAGTAAAAAAATCAATTTTTTTTAAAAGCCTCAAAGCCAAGGTTACAACAACCATATGCATAACCATTTCCCCCCCCCCCCCCCCCCAAAGCCAAGATTACAACACATAAGTAAAAAAAATCAAATTGGTTAAATCGCAAAAGATGGAATCGTTTGAATTAGAAGTAAAAAATCAAATTAATCAAAGGGGTTAAATTACCAAAGATTAAAGCTTTAAATTTAAATTGTCAAAGATTAAAACTTTAGGGTTAAAAAGGAAAAAAAGATTAAAAATTTTAAACTTAAATTGTCAAAGATTAAAACTTTAGAGTAAATTGTCAAAGATTAAAACTTTAGGGTTAAAAAGGAAACAAAGATTAGAAGTTTAAACTTAAATTGTCAAACATTAAAACTTTAGGGTTAAAAAAGAAAATTTTCATTTTTTTTTTTTTTTTGAAAAACTCCCAAAGGCCAACTTACAACACATATATGCACTAACATCTTGCTTATTTATAGTGTTTAATGTTTAATATAAGACAAATGTAGTTAGTCTTTTTTTTTTTTTTTTTTTTTGTGTTTTACTTTGCTTCTTAGATTACTTTATTTTACAGTATAAAGGCTAATTGGGATTACATTTGGGGAAAATTAATCTGATTACAACGTGTGAACAATTACTTTAGTTTGCTTAATAGAAGCAAAAAGTGGTTTATCGCCTTACGGAGATATGAAGGTTGTCACTAAACCACATTATTTAATGATATTATTATGTAAACTTTCAACAATAAAAACCAAAGCAGTCGGGAAAACACGATAATTGTGTTTCACATAGTATACCATATCCTTTGCCACATCATTACCACAGTGCCCCCAACACTCTTTTCTATGCGCTAGAGGAGGGGGGGGGGGGTGGATCACTAAACCATGTACATTTTGTCATGTGACGTGCACGTCATCATAGCCTGAAATTAAGTAAAATAGTATATTAGTGAAGTATGTGATATGTGAAATTAGTGAATTTGGAATTGAAAAAAACTAAAAAAAAAATGGATTGGTTAAGACGATTATCAACCAATCAACCTCTCTATTTCTCTTTCTTGCATTACTTGGTTCAAACTACGAACAACACCCTAAAACATCAAACCATATTAGGAGGGGGCGGCTATGTGATTGCATGTGGTTTGGCCAACCACATGCACTCTAAGGATGGTCTAACTAGCGCTGGAGGAGACTTTGGTAGCGCCCATGTGCATAAACCAATTAGATTTTTTCATGTTTTATTAATAGTTAAAAGCACTTTATAGGTTTTATCTCACACCGTCAATGTTCAATGGGGGCGCTATTGTTGCCCTAAAACCGACATGGCACTAGTGTGGCGTGATAAATCTCACACCATGTAGCCTAAAGTCACTTTATACTTGTATAATTTTAATGAGTTTTTAAAGTGTTCTCTTTTTTAGACAACAAGGATTGTAATACAACTGCGTATTGTTACATTGGATTTTATCTTATATGTTTATGTATTCTCATGTTTAATCTTCGATTTCGTAAAACGGGTTCGAAGCTTTAAACATGTTCAACTAAAATTTTACGATCTCGTGTGTTCATACGCCATTAGCTTGCGTGTGTAGTGAAATGATCTTCATTTGTTGTGAATAAATCACCCCTTTATAACGACGACCCTCTTAAAGTATCGTAAAGGATTATTGTTTATTTGAGTATAGGAATGAAAACCACACTTTAGTACTTTCATGTGAGGTGTGAACCAAAGGACGTCAATATAGCGTAGAGATTACATATTATTTAAGTAATTTTTATTCTTTAAACTACAACGATATTTCTAGAATTTATATAAAAAGAATATTTTCGTAAGAAATATGAGAAGCATAGAAATGGACATGTAAGCATTATATTTTGAACTTAGACATGATGTTTTCAGTTATTTTGGCAAAAAAAAAAAAAAAAAAAACACCAAACATAACAATTTAAGACATAATGCAATGGATTCTGGACTTAAAACTTAAAACACCATACCAAGACCGTTAAGTAGTGTGTTTTAAGTGTTAAGCAATGTGTTTTCGTTATATTTTAAATTTCATGTCTATAATCCATTGCATCGTGTTTTAAATTGTGATGTGTTTTTCTTACTAAAACAATCCAATTCACATACTGTAATTAACTAAATTAATACGTGGCAATATGAAAGCATAAAATAAATAAAAATTACATTTTCATTTATTTCGCTTAGAATTCGGCTTACAAAATGAGTCAGATTTTCAATGATCCGTTTTGGCGGAAGTTACAAATTTATCCTTATATAGATGACATTCTTTTGACAAATACATGTTACATGAGTCAAAACATTATTGATGCTTTTTTTGACATATGAATCTCAGAGATACCTCTTATGTGATATATATCATAATACACAAAAATAGACCCAATAGAACATTAGTTTCGTTCCATAAGCTTTACTTTGAAATGGGTCTCTACACATATAACAAACAATATTGCTCTCCTATAGAGGGTAACATGATGAATGGGATTATTTTCTTATGATTTATTAATTAGAAATCTTATGTAGGTTGAAGTCTATACTTGTTCAAATATTACTCACATTGCAAAACATTAGTTTTTTTCTAGATTAACGTGAAACATCTTGTAGAGTATTACAATATTTTTAAAGGAAATGATAGACCATAATTTAAAGAAGAATTGAGAACTCAAACCGGTTGATTACTCTAACTTTGTTATATTCAAAGATAACTAAGAGTAAATTTTGGTTATACCCTTATGTCAGCAGACAAATTCTATCTCATGAAGGAGTCATAAGAGACTATTAACAACAAACTCAGTTACAATGACATAATATATAAATCACAACACAATTCTCAATAAATGTTATTGAAAATTTATCAATATACTCATAAGTTTATTAACACCATATAAATAATATATTGAAGACATATTGTGATAAAGTCAGCTACCCTTTTTCCTCAAACAGTAATAGTTCAAGATGTGCTACATTAAAATTCAATGCGAAATTTTCGTTTGTGAACGAATATAGGAAACTAAATCTTTGTATCGAATACATTCATGATGTGCTAGTGTGTCCAATAACCAAAAGTCTGTCACACATAAGTATTATGTAAGCACTTATAATAATGATGGGTTTATTGATGACTATGTACAACTGTAGATTATAGTATGAATGATTGACTATTAATTTTTCCTCATTAATTTGTTTTGATTTTGTATGTTTCTAAATGTGTTTTTCATGCATAATGACATATAGACAAATTATTATACAAATCAAATGTTTAAAGGGTTTACTTGTAAATTTTAATCATAAGTGTTTAGCTTTTAAATCGAGTTTTTAGTATAATTAATGGGGGTCCTAAGTTGAATACTGACTCAACGACTGTATTACTTTGTTATGGTTTTTGGTTTAAAGCTAAAATGAGTATTAACTCCCGATCAGACTTATCTAATTATCATAATAAATGATTAATTGGCCAAGTGAGAGAATTTAAGAATACATAAATAATATATTTATTTATATATGGTCATTATAATCATCTATACTTTCTATAAAAGGAGAAATCCAAGTGACATAAGAAAAGCTGATGTGTCAGCTAGAGAGCATGTCCAACAATGCTTTTCTTATGTCATTATTACATCATAATGCCTAATATTAAAAGACTTTAAAATTCAAAGTTGGTCAACATCCACCTTTTCAAAGGTCTACCCATTTGTATAAACCCTTATACTCAAAGGTCTGCCCTCATTCATAAGTTAAAGTACTGATGTTTATAGAAAATTCAAAAAACCTCTTTTCACGTTCAAAATTCTGGCTACACGTTCAAAATTCAAACCATATATATTCTAATCCTATAAATAATATATAATTATCTGGCTCCACATTCAAATCTCTCTCGCTCATATCTACATATGAATTTGGCTCCACATTCAAATTTCAATTTATCTCTCTCCTTTATATTTGCGATCATATCTCTCATGATTGAGCCAGTTAATCTTCATATAGAGTTCTTTGTTCCAATATCATTGTTCCAACATCGTTGTTTCATGGAAGCTCTGTTCACACACTCACCTTTGACCTTGGCTTTGCAGGTTATTTTTGGTTTGTGGATTCTTTTAAACTGTTGATATATCTTGATAATATTTATTTTAAGGTGTTGATATATTTCAGCTTTTTTTCCCGAGCGAGCAGTGGGGAGTTTTTCTGCACTGTTTTTCAAGTCTGAAGTGTAGAAAGTGGAGTACTTCTTTATGATAAATGAAGAAGTTAATGGTAAATTATGAGAATCTGTTTTCTTGTAATTTTATTTTTGTTCTTTCGGTTTATTGATATTTAACTTTTTACTACGATTATTATATCCTTCTTTTACATGAGACTTGAAGAAATATACAGGTTAAATAACATATATGAATTTCGCTCCACATTCAAGAGTTAAAAATGTCAGCATACCCTTCTGTAGGTTCTTATGATTTAAAGTATCGGTTTATCAAGCAAGTTTAGGATCAAGTATATGATGATAGGGCTACTGTTCAAGAGCTGAAGAGCTGAAGAGGTGTTTTGGTGATGTCTTTCTGCACTTCGGAATTCAAAAACAGTGCAGAAGCTTTTCATCACGTTTTACTACCATTATATCCTTCTTTTACATCAGAGTTGAAAAAATATACAAGTTAAAAATGTAATCATATCCTTCTGTAGGTTCTTATGATTTAAAGTATCGCTTTATCAAGGAAGTTGAGGATCAAGTATATGAGGATAGGGCTACTGTTCAAGAGCTGAAGATTATTAAATTTCGTTGTTCAGTTCTTAATGTAATTGTTGATCTATCGTCATATGTGATATGTAAATTTTAATTCTATTAATCTTTGTAGAGCATTTTATTTTTACTGATTTGAGCATCAACAATTGTTAGTGTTGATACCTGCTATTGTAAATGTTGAGTTGTTATTGTTGCCAGCATCTGTTTGGCAAAAGATTTATCCACTGTTTAAAGGTATTGTCTGTTCTCATAATTCCTATTTTTTGTAAGGACTGTTGAGTTGCTACTGTTGCCAACATCTGTTATTCCCAACAGCGGTTTCTAAAGGATTGTCAACCATGAACCCAATAGAAGTTCTGAACATTCTTAAAAAATAGGTATTTTAAAAAAAAATTGACAAAAAATCTTTAAAAGTCTGTTGAAAACAGCTGTTTTTAAAACATCTGTGTGGCAAAAGATTCATCCACTGTTTAAAGGTATTGTCTCTTCTCATCATTCCTGTTTTTTTGTAACGACTGTTGAGTTGCTACTGGTGCGAACATCTGTTATTCCCAACAGCAGTTTCCAAAGAATTGTCAATGTTTAACACAATAGAAGTTTTGAATATCTGTTATTGCTCAACATCTTTAAATGAAGAGGTTTTTTACTGCTGTTGATTTACCATTGCTCAACAGTTCTGAACATCTGTTATTGCTTAACTGTTATTTGTGACAACTCGGACTTTAGACTTGCTTTGATGTAACGTTACGTGCTTGTGAGAACTGAATTATATGAATTAATGAATGTTTTGTTTATGTGTATTATGTGTGCATGTATGTATTGAACCGCACAACACTTGGAAACCCGAATCGCACAACACCCTTGGACCGCACAAGCCTATTGGGCTTTACACTTGCTTGCGGACCATTAGAAGTAGCCGAGTGGGCTCGGCCCACTCCCCTTATGCGCAAACAAACAAAACACTCCTTAGGGACTTGTTTTCTCATTAGTTGCAAAACACACACACAAGTCACAAAACCCTAGAAGCTCTTGTCCTCTCTCTCGTTTCTCTAGAACCCGACGGCACAAGGCAACCGGAGATCACCCTTCTGTCGGATCACTTCCTTCTAGTTGGATTCTAACCGGACGTGGTTGACCATTTACTTGCTACCTGTACTCTTTGTGTCTCTGCCGAGCAAACCAAGGTGAGTTCACACAGCCAAGGCATGGGATTCCCGGGTTGGGAATTGGGTTGGATATGTTGGTATTGAAAGAGTTACTTGTACTTACGCATTCACTAGACTATAGACCATCGTCCTCAGGATAGTCAGGACACGTTACGTAAAGCCTACGTAACCCAGTATTTGCCATTTGTCTCCCGGGTCGGGAGGACACGTCACGTAAAGCCTACGTAACCCAATACCTTCTACTGTCTTCCGGGTCGGAAGGACACGCTGCGTAAAGCCTACGTAGCCACCCACGCGTACCACTGTCCTCGGGGAAGGGCACGTCACGTAAAGCCTACGTGACCCAGTACGTATTCCTGTTCTCGGTTTAAGAAGAACACATGGTTGCACTAGTCTAGTAAGTACCATAATGGGAAACCCCCATTATAAAGGATAAACGTGAGAATCCCTCACCAGTAGTATATACTTGTATGGGAAACCCCCACTAGATGAACATATGCATTATTATACGACTTACTTTCTGTGAACTCGCTCAACTAGTTGTTGATTATTTGCTGCATTGCCTTGCAGGACCTTAGGTACATTATGGAGCTTGCACAGGGAGGAGCAGGTCGTTGTGGGATTCGGATCATGATCGATATCTGAACTTATAACTGTTTTGAGATTACTTTACTATGCTTCCGCTACTTAAACAATGTTTGGTTTTGAAACATCAATCATGTCATGATGAACTACATTAATTACTTTTATTATTAAATGCTATGTTTGATATGATTGATGGCTTGATCCTGGTCATGTCACGCCTCCAAGCGGTGGTACTCCGCGGGTGGATTTTGGGGGTGTGACAGATTGGTATCAGAGCCATTGGTTATAGAGAACTTGGTTTTAATATGGGAAAACATTTTTATTAAAACCAGACTATAACCAGAACAGTGCTCTCAACGATCCACAACGACGCTTCGCTCCACGTGCAAGACTCGACATCCTAGGTAATAAGGTTTATGTTTATTGCCTGTATGCTAGAACTGCTTCGAACTTTGCTCGCATTACGCTTAGATACACATGACTTTATTACATGAGAATCCCTACGTGCTTACGCTTTTCTGTCATCGCCCTACTCGCGAACCACTCTCACTCACGTTACTTTTTACTATGAAGATCATGTCTGGAAGGATTAACATGACACAAGCCCAGCTAGAGGCTCTCGTTCAAGCTCAAGTTGCTGCGGCACTTGCAGCTGCTCAAGCAGGTAGTATACCCTGCAGTATAGATTCATACTAGGATCCTTAGATCCTACATTAACTCTCGTATTTAAACTTTGCCCTATTCGTACACAATAGGTCAACCATCGCAGCAAGTTTGCACCTTTAAGAACTTCATGGACTGTCGTCCAAGTACCTTCAGCGGCACAGAGGGGGCAGTGGGACTCCTCCACTGGTTTGAAAAGCTAGAGTCAGTATTCGAAATGTGCGAGTGCCTTGAGGCTCGCAAGGTTAAGTATGCAACTGGCACCTTGGAAGGAATCGCGCTAACCTGGTGGAACGCGCAGGTGCAAATTCTGGGGTTGGCAGCTGCTAACGCCACACCCTGGAACGATTTTAAGGAACTTATCAAGAGGGAGTATTGTACACGTGAAGATATTCACAAGTTGGAAGACGAGCTGTATAATTTGAAAATGGTTGGGTCAGAGATCGAAGCGTATACTAAACGGTCAAACGAGCTGGCCGTGCTGTGTCCAACCATGGTGGACCCTCCATACAAGCGCATTGAGATGTATCTCAAGGGATTGGCACCAGAAATCCAGAGCCATGTTACCTCGGCTAATCTTGACAACATCCAGGAAATTCAACGCCTCGCTCATCGTATCACCGACCAGGCAGTGGATCAGAATAAACTGCCTAAGCGTGTCAACGCTACTGCTACAGTCACTCCTTCAGCTACTCCTGCTACTACTAGCGACAACAAAAGAAAATGGGATGGAGATTCTAGTAAAGGTTCAGCATCCGTTCAGTCTCAAGCTCAGCAACAGAAGACTGACCACTACCAGAGTCCCAGTCAGCAATCCTCTGGTGGTCATAGACGGGGAAGATATCAGGGATTTCACCCCAAGTGTCACAATTGCAACAGGCACCATAGCGGCCCATGCAGCAAGGGTCGTTGTCAAAGGTGTCTTAAGATGGGTCACGAGGCTAAAGACTGTAGGAGCCCACGGCCTGCAAACCAGAACCAGCAACCGCAACAACCAGCTCCACAGAACCCACAGCAGCAGCAGCCACAGCGTGGAAACCGGGGATGTTTCCAGTGTGGGGCTGAAGGCCATTTCAAACGCGACTGCCCTCAGTTGAACCAGAATCGCAACAACAATAACCAGGGCAACGGGAACAACAACGGTGGGAACAACAACAATAATGGCAACGAGGCTAGGGGACGCGCTTTTGTGCTAGGTCGAGGTGATGCAGTGAACGATCCCAACGTTGTTATGGGTAAGTTTCTCCTCGACAATATTTATGTTACTATCTTATTTGATTCGGGTGCGGATACAAGCTAAATGTCTGTGAAAATGTGTCAACTGCTAAAACGTGCACCAACACTTTTACCCACCAAACACGTAGTAGAGTTAGCTAACGGTAAGAGTCTAGAAGCCACGCACGTAGTTCAGGGTTGTAATCTTATCCTAGCTGGCCAAGCTTTCTCTATCGACCTCATTCCCATAGTATTGGGTAGCTTCGACGTCGTGATTGGGATGGATTGGTTATCCCAACACCAGGCAGAAATCTTATGCAGCGAGAAGATAATTCGTATTCCTCGTTCTGGTCAAGAACCACTTGAAGTCCAAGGCGACAAGAGTGGTGCTGTAGTTGGCATCATCTCTTTCTTGAAGGCTCAGAAATGCTTACGAAAGGGGCACACTGCCATTCTGGCACTCGTTACAGACGCATCAGCAAAGGAAAAGAAATTGGAAGATATTCCAATTGTACGCGACTACCCTCAGGTGTTTCCTGAAGACTTACCTGGATTACCGCCTCATCGTCAGGTCGAATTTCAGATCGAGCTCGCTCCTGGAGCAGCACCCATAGCTCGCGCACCATATCGATTAGCTCCATCAGAATTGGAGGAATTGTCGAAGCAGCTACAAGAGCTCTTGGAAAAGGGCTTCATTCGCCCAAGCTCTTCGCCTTGGGGAGCTCCAGTACTGTTTGTGACAAAGAAAGACGGTACGTTCAGAATGTGCATCGACTACCGTGAACTCAACAAGGTGACGGTGAAGAACCGTTATCCTCTTCCACGCATAGACGACTTATTCGACCAGTTGCAAGGGTCGTGTTACTATTCGAAGATAGACTTGAGGTCAGGGTATCATCAGCTGAGAGTCCGGGATGAGGACGTCTCCAAAACCGCATTCAGAACTCGTTATGGCCACTACGAGTTTCTTGTCATGCCGTTCGGGTAAACGAACGCGCCTGCCGTATTTATGGATCTTATGAACAGGGTGTGCAAACCCTATCTTGACAAGTTCGTCATTGTTTTCATCGACGACATTCTGATTTACTCCAAGAGTCAGGAGGAGCACGAACAGCATCTACGCCTCATTTTGGAACTTCTTCGAAAGGAACAGCTGTACGCTAAGTTTTCGAAATGCGACTTCTGGCTTCGCGAAGTCCACTTCTTAGGCCATGTGGTAAACAGGGATGGGATCCATGTCGATCCATCCAAGGTAGACTCGATCAGGAACTGGCCTGCACCACGAACGCCAACGGAAATACGCCAATTCTTGGGTTTGGCAGGTTACTACAGACGGTTTATCAAGGATTTCTCAAAGATTGCTCAGCCGCTTACGCTACTGACACAGAAGGGTGTCACCTATCGCTGGGGAGAGCCCCAGGAGACTGCTTTTCAGTACTTAAAGGATAGACTTTGCAGTGCACCTATCCTCTCATTGCCAGAGGGCACGGACGATTTCGTAGTATATTGTGATGCATCCATCCAGGGTCTTGGATGCGTGTTAATGCAGCGCGACAAGGTTATTGCTTACGCCTCTCGTCAACTCAAGGTTCATGAGCGGAACTACACGACGCACGACTTAGAGCTGGGAGCTGTTGTTTTCGCGCTTAAGATATGGCGACACTACCTGTACGGTACCAGGTGCACGATTTACACCGATCACAGGAGTCTCGAACATATCCTTAAGCAGAAGGATTTGAACATGCGTCAACGGCGATGGGTTGAATTACTGAACGATTACGAATGCGCTATCAAGTACCATCCAGGCAAAGCCAACGTTGTGGCCGATGCCCTCAGTCGGAAAGACACTTTACCTCGGCGCGTGCGAGCGTTACAGCTTACTATTCAGTCCAGTCTTCCTGCTCAGATACGAGCTGCTCAGACAGAAGCACTGAAGCCCGAAAACGTCAAGGCAGAAGCCTTACGCGGCTCAAGGCAACGAATGGAACTAAAGGAAGACGGCGCCTACTATGTAACGGGGCGTATTTGGGTCCCACTTTATGGCGGTCTACGCGAACTTGTGATGGGCGAAGCACACAAGTCTCGCTACTCGGTACATCCAGGGTCGGACGAAATGTACCACGACATCAGCACTACTTATTGGTGGCCTAGTATGAAGGCCCACATTGCTACGTACGTTGGAAAATGCTTGACCTGTGCGAGTGTCAAGGTTGAATATCAGAAACCAGCAGGTCTACTTCAGCAGCCTAAGATACCGCAATGGAAATGGGTGGAAATTTCCATGGATTTTGTTACAGGCCTACCTAGATCCCAGCGTGGGAATGATACCATATGGGTGATCGTGGATCGACTCACCAAGTCTGCACACTTCTTAGCTATAAAGGAAACGGATAAGTTCTCCACTCTCGCAGACATATACTTAAAAGAAGTTGTTTCGAGGCACGGGGTGCCCACATCCATCATTTCGGATCGCGATGCACGATTCACGTCAGAACTTTGGCAAGCAATGCACAAATCTTTCGGCTCACGGTTAGACATGAGCACAGCATACCACCCTCAGACGGATGGGCAGTCTGAGCGAACGATCCAAACTCTAGAAGACATGCTTCGGGCATGCGTCATCGATTTCGGCAACGGCTGGGAAAAGCATCTCTCTTTGGCAGAGTTCTCGTATAATAATAGTTATCACACCAGCATTCAAGCCGCTCCATTCGAGGCATTGTACGGACGTAAATGCCGGTCACCTCTCTGTTGGGCAGAGGTGGGGGATAGTCAGATTACGGGTCCAGAAATTGTAGTGGACGCCACGGAAAAGATCGCACAGATACGACAACGCATGGCGGCAGCACGCGACCGTCAGAAAGCCTACGCGGACAAGCGTAGAAAGCCATTGGAATTTCAGGTCGGGGACCGGGTTTTACTAAAAGTCTCACCCTGGAAGGGTGTGGTTCGTTTTGGCAAACGGGGCAAACTAAATCCGCGATATGTCGGACCATTCGAAATCATTGAGAAAATCGGCAAAGTAGCATACAAGCTAAACCTACCAGCTGAACTCGGGGCAGTTCACAATGTCTTTCATGTGTCGAACCTAAAGAAGTGCCTATCAGATGAAACCCTCATCATTCCTTTTAAGGAACTCACTATCGACGAGCGGTTGCAGTTCGTCGAGGAACCAGTTGAAATCACGGACCGGGATGTGAAGGTCCTCAAACACAAGAGAATCCCTCTTGTTCGAGTTCGTTGGAACTCCAAACGTGGCCCAGAGTACACCTGGGAACGCGAAGACAGGATGACAGAAAAGTACCCCCAGTTATTCGGGACCAATGCAACCACTGCTGAGGATGAAGCTACTACTTCGGAATTTCGGGACGAAATTCCAGATCAACGGGGGGAGGATGTGACACCCCAGGAAAACCAGTGAACATTATAACTTACCTAGCTTCCTCAGTGAGTGCATACCAAATTTCGGGACGAAATTTCCAATTAGTTGGGGATAATGTGACAACTCGGACTTTAGACTTGCTTTGATGTAACGTTACGTGCTTGTGAGAACTGAATTATATGAATTAATGAATGTTTTGTTTATGTGTATTATGTGTGCATGTATGTATTGAACCGCACAACACTTGGAAACCCGAATCGCACAACACCCTTGGACCGCACAAGCCTATTGGGCTTTACACTTGCTTGCGGACCATTAGAAGTAGCCGAGTGGGCTCGGCCCACTCCCCTTATGCGCAAACAAACAAAACACTCCTTAGGGACTTGTTTTCTCATTAGTTGCAAAACACACACACAAGTCACAAAACCCTAGAAGCTCTTGTCCTCTCTCTCGTTTCTCTAGAACCCGACGGCACAAGGCAACCGGAGATCACCCTTCTGTCGGATCACTTCCTTCTAGTTGGATTCTAACCGGACGTGGTTGACCATTTACTTGCTACCTGTACTCTTTGTGTCTCTACCGAGCAAACCAAGGTGAGTTCACACAGCCAAGGCATGGGATTCCCGGGTTGGGAATTGGGTTGGATATGTTGGTATTGAAAGAGTTACTTGTACTTACGCATTCACTAGACTATAGACCATTATCCTCAGGATAGTCAGGACACGTTACGTAAAGCCTACGTAACCCAGTATTTGCCATTTGTCTCCCGGGTCGGGAGGACACGTTACGTAAAGCCTACGTAACCCAATACCTTTTACTGTCTTCCGGGTCGGAAGGACACGCTGCATAAAGCCTACGTAGCCACCCACGCGTACCACTGTCCTCGGGGAAGGGCACGTCACGTAAAGCCTACGTGACCCAGTACGTATTCCTGTTCTCGGTTTAAGAAGAACACATGGTTGCACTAGTCTAGTAAGTACCATAATGGGAAACCCCCATTATAAAGGATAAACGTGAGAATCCCTCACCAGTAGTATATACTTGTATGGGAAACCCCCACTAGATGAACATATGCATTATTATACGACTTACTTTCTGTGAACTCGCTCAACTAGTTGTTGATTATTTGCTGCATTGCCTTGCAGGACCTTAGGTACATTATGGAGCTTGCACAGGGAGGAGCAGGTCGTTGTGGGATTCGGATCATGATCGATATCTGAACTTATAACTGTTTTGAGATTACTTTACTATGCTTCCGCTACTTAAACAATGTTTGGTTTTGAAACATCAATCATGTCATGATGAACTACATTAATTACTTTTATTATTAAATGCTATGTTTGATATGATTGATGGCTTGATCCTGGTCATGTCACGCCTCCAAGCGGTGGTACTCCGCGGGTGGATTTTGGGTGTCACAACAATTCCTGTTTTTTTGTAACGACTATTGAGTTGCTACTGGTGCGAACATCTGTTATTCCCAACAGCAGTTTCCAAAGAATTGTCAATGATTAACACAATAGAAGTTCTGAACATCTGTTATTGCTCAAAGTCTTTAAATGAAGAGGTTTTTTACTGTTGTTGATTTACCACTGCTCAACAGTTCTGAACATCTGTTATTGCTCAACTGTTATTGCTCAACAATTCCTGTTTTTTTGTAACGACTGTTGAGTTGCTACTGGTGCGAACATCTGTTATTCCCAACAACAGTTTCCAAAGAATTGTCAATGATTAACACAATAGAAGTTCTGAACATCTATTATTGCTCAACGTCTTTAAATGAAGAGGTTTTTTTACTGCTGTTGGTTTACCACTGCTCAACAATTCTGAACATCTGTTATTGCTCAACTGTTGATTTACCACTGTTTACAACATTTGTGTCCGATGAAGTGGTAGTAGCCTTTGTTTGCCATGTAGATTATTGTTGGTCTTTAAACGAAGAGGTTTTTTTATATATTTTTTTTGGCAGAGGTTTAAAATTTGTCCTTTCAGTTTCTTGATATTTAATTATATAGTTTTCCCATGAAAAGTTATTTTTTAAATGTTTTTCATTAAATGGCTGGTGATGTTTAATATCAATTTATTTGTTTATATTAAAAGTCTGTTGAAAGGACTGCTAACTTACTATTGTTGTATAAGATCTGTTGTTGCCCAACAGTGGTTTCCAAATATTGCTGAAGGGTATTGTCTGTTCTCATAGATTCTGTTTAATCTGAGGACTGCTGAGTTACTAATGTTGCCTAACATCTGTTGTTGGCCAACAGTGGTTTTCGCAACAACTATCATCCGTTATCAGAGCAGAGGTTGTGACGTGGACAGATGTTAGCCATCAGATCTTTCTAACTTCTGACACGTCAGCATTCACCTTTTCACTTTATAAACAATTGTTCCATCCCCAAACAGAGGTTTTACTTTCGTCTGGAGTTTAAAATACAGCAGAGCGGTTTCCACCTTTTTCTTCAACACTTCTTCGTCAACCTCTCACAACTTTCAATTCCGATCATGGCTTTGGTGATGAAAAAATCGCATAACTACGTTGCTATTTTTGAGAAAACCGAGAACAATACTCTCTATCATTCGATGACTGATGTTCTTACATCATCAAAATATAAGGTCATTCTTACCGCCGACGCACCCATTTTCCAAGAGACGCTTCGCGGTTTTTGGGCTAATGCGAATATTGAAGAACAAAACAATGTGGCCGTAAGTATAACTTCAAAAGTCGGAGGTGAATCGGTTGCTATTACCCCCAGTACCATATCAACAACATTTGAGGTATACGACTTGGCAGGTAAGACCTCTTTGCCGAAAAATGAAATTCAAACATACTTGATGGGGAGGGGATATGATGGAGAGTTGAATAAGGAAACTATGTTTAAAGGTAATTTTCCACCGCCAATGAAATTCCTGTTCCATACTCTCTTAATCTGTCTCTCAAATAAAACTACTTCTTTTAATGAAATACCTTTGAAAATTCAGTCATTGGGGTATGCAATTTTGACAAATACTGATTTTAACTACTCCCAAGCAGTGTTTGCTGATTTGGTTGCAAATTTAAATAACATTAAAATGGGCAAAATTGCTGCTATTAAAAAGGGCAAAACTGCTGCTATTAAAAAGGGGAAAGCTGCTGCTATTAAAAAGGGGAAAACTGCTGGTTTTCTTATGGTTCCTAGACTATTAAGCTACTACCTGCAAAAACATGTTTCTCAAAAAGCTTTTGAAAAAGGTGAAGGTATTAAAATGAATAGTATAACTTTTACTCGCCTTATGGCTAAAGAGTCAAATGTTTTCAAAACTGAAGCAAAGGGGAATGAGGAAATTTTAGATGAGTCTACAACTGCTCCTCAAACGTCTGTTGCTGAGCCCATTGCTCTTGGTGATCACAGCACTACAACCACTACTGTGAAACCCCCACCAACAAAACTCAAAAAGACCAAAACAAAATCCAAAAAGCCCACTGAAACTAGCAAAACGGGTCCTCTGGAAGATGAGATCCTAGAGGTTAACCCCGTGACAACACAGATGTCACTACAAACCAGTGTTGCTACTTCCTCACAACATGTGGAAAGATCTCAACCCATAAACCAAACTCCTCATGATTCCTCACAAAAGGAACATGTTGTATTCACATGGACACCACAATATGATGTCATACCCTCATATGGGAGTATACTTAAAAGCCCTTCTCCCGCGGCAATGTCTCTTGCGACAGCAATCCCTTCATCTTCCATTCCACCAAAGTTTGTAACACTGCTTCAAGCTATTGACATTCAGAGTGATAGCAATCCCTCTCACGAACACTTTACTGAGAGTTTAACTTCAACAATAGCTATGTCTGAACCTTTTCAATTACCTAACCCATAAATAGTTGAGGAGGCTACACCTCTTGAAATTCAGCAAATTCTTGATGGTATTTCAAGTGGAGCAGCTATTACAAATGTCAAATCCACTGATTTACATTTGGACAGTAGTTTCATCAGTCAGACTCCCTTGAAGGCAACCACTGTTGTGCCTATCAAGGTATCCACTGGTGAGTTCAAGTTAACCACGGGTGAGATCACTAAGGTAACCACTGATGCAGAGGGAAGTCCCCAGAACCAAGAACAAGGAGCCTTTGCTAATGAAAATTTGGAGATACCTCCTCTTTCAAAAGTAGATACAACCACCTCTGGTGGGAATTCAGATGATCCTATTAAGTTAGGTGATGGATTAAAATACCAGGATTTGATGGACAGGATATCTAACTTGGAAATAACTGTTGCTGATATGAAAGATCAATTGAAGCAGTTGGTGGATGCTTTCAAAAGTCGGCCTTCTCATTAGCAGTTATGCCAAGAGCTTTGGAATTCGGTACAACCCATTCTTGCAGCTCAAAGGGAACTGGCTGAGATTCAACTTAATTCCCACATGAAGCTAATTAGAGTTATGGTTGAAGCAAGATACAAAGACACACAGGCTGACATCAAGGGCATAAAAGAATGCATTGCAAAGTTAACTGGTACTACCCCTACACCTATATTTGAAAAAGACGATGAAGATGATGCTGAAAAGAGGGAAAAGGATTCCATGAAAAACTTTGGCAAACCAACACCAGGGAATCAGCTAAAACAAAATCCAAAGCCTGCCAAGCAAACTTCTGCAAAATCTCCTGGAAAATCTGATACTGGTAAGAAAAAGGGAATTGATGATTCCGTTAACAAACAGACAGATAAGGAGATTGACCGAAAACAGAAGAGGAAGCATACAAAAGAGGAAGATGAAGTGCTCAACATTGGAACTTCAAATAGTAGAAAATCACAGAAAGATAACGAATCACCACCAGAAAAACCAACCACTACTGCGAACTCAAAACCACCGTTGAACCTAAGAAGTCAGATTCTGATACACCTAAAACAAAACTCTCACCAGAAAAACCACCTGTCAAAAAGCAGAATACAAAATCCTCATCACCACTACCAACCTCGATTGAAACAATTGTTGATGCAACAAATGTTTCAGCATATGTTAAGACAACAGCGGTTGAGACACCAGTTGTTTCAACAATTGTTAGTCAATCCACTGATTCTACCCAGTTTCAATTTCCATCACAATCAACCCTTACAGTCATGGCACCTTTTTCTTCCCTAACTCCTCCTTCTCCAAAATCTGTTTACACAAGAAAGAGAAAATTCATGGTGCATGAAGAAGAGAAGGAAGAAAAAGATATACCCGCACCAATTCCGTTATCAGCTACTCCGTTCATTCAAACTTCACCTAAACCATTCGTCCCACCTCCATCAACAAAGATCAACCCATTGGCAGTAACTTTCCCTCTGGAACTGCTTGCAGTTCAAGATGAAATGACTCAATTTTACACAGAGGATGATCCATCGAAAAGAACCTTCCCATCTCTTCAGGGATTTGAAACTCCAAAGAATATTTATGAATATCTGAAGCTAAAGGGCAAGCAAGCAGAAGATAAGGCAAATGAAGAGTGTAAAGGGCTAGGAGACATTAATTTATCAGCTCGCATGCAACATTGGCTTGGTGAAGTCAAGAAGTTGGAAGATTTTGCTAGAGACCTGAGTAAGAATATGTCAAATTTGTCACTAAATGCTGAGCTAGAAAAGGCATTAAGAAATAATTTCTTGAACACTATCATGGAAACCAAGCCCTACGAAGCCTACATATCTGATTTCAAAGACTGGCCCCTTGAGGCTCTTAATGAGTAAGTTAATAGAATTGAAAAGATGAATAAAGATCCTCAAATGCCAAAATATGCTCCCAACTGGAAACAATACAAAAAAGTTGAAGTGGATGAAGTGTTGAAGTATAAGAGAATGAAGGCAGAACTTGTAGCAGCTAAGGTTGGGACTGCTAGACAAATTGGAAAATGGACTAAGCAGTCTATTGATCTAGCTTACAGTAGGTTAGAAGAGCGAAGAAAGACAGATCCATCCCTTCCTAAAAAGCCAGTATACAAAGATGAAACGACTGTTATACGTCGGCAGACCGTTACATCTAAAAAGCTATTCTCATCAGCAGATGTATCCATTGCTGCCTTGAACCAAAGAAAAAGACAACAACTGATGGATGAGGAAGATGAAAATAGATATGCTAAGTACAGAAAAGAGTCTATCAGAAATCAGTTACGATATGGATTGGATGATGCTTCGTTGCAATTACAAGCTCAAGTTGCTCAAACACTTCAGAAGTTGGCAAGCAGGCCTCAATCGCCAAACTCCTCTCAAATAAAACTTCTCCCAAGAAACCCATCAGACCCAAAAATACTAAAGTGGAAGTCTGACAAATAGACCCATGAATTGACTTTGATCAAGTCTGATGGTAGTGTTGAAAAGATATCAAGAGAGAATGCACTTGGTCTGAATCCAGTTGACCTCCAAGATCTTTTTAACCTTCAGCTTGATAGGGATGAAGATGATACTGATTCCTTGGATTTTGAGCTCCAATTCAAAGGGCAAATCTGGGAAATGTTGATGAGAGAATAAAGATTTGTTGATTTCTAAAATCTACTGATTCCTTGATTTAGTTTTGCTGAAAGTTGTTGAGGCAGGTGATTGTGTTTTTGTAGTTAACGTTTGTTGTACTTTAAGTTGTATTCAAATTCTATGAAGTCCGTAAGTCTATAAACAGTTTATATTGTCTTTTTGGGTAAACAGTTAAATTGTATGTAATTGATATATTAACCGATATTCTATGTTTATAGTTGTCTTTTAGCTATAATAGACAACACGTTTTGGTACAATATCTATGCACGTATCTATATGTTCTATTAATATGTGTTATGCATGTTTGTCTAAGAAACGACTCGTGTTTGCAGCTCTCATTTTTAATGAGAGTACTAAATTCTTTGTTAATAACATTATTCTCTTAACATCTGTTTACTAACCTTTGCAATTTCTGTTGACTGACCTTTTTAATATAGGTTGACTAACATGCATATCTGTTTACTATCTATCCATCTGGCAAGCTCTGTTGGAGATAATGGATGACAGTTCTTATTAAAGTCTGTTGGAAAGCAACAACAGTTTTTAACAGTTAATAGATAACAGTAGTTTCTATCAACATAATGGAATTGCTGTTGAATAAACTTATTGACCATTCGTGTATATCAACTTTATAAGTCTGTACTAATTATTTTTTTACTCTCTATCAATATGGGCTATGCATGGTTTTCTAAGAAACGACCCGTGTTTGCACACGGGTCTTACCGCTAGTTTATATAATAATAGATCAAAATATTAAATTATACGTTGGGCATATTTAAGGAGACAATTAGAAATATCAAAGTTTTTACATAACATAACATCACAATCATAATTTTTGTCCCCCCCTCTGTCTCCACATTCACGAGTTCATCATCAAAAACCCATAACATCCCATCAGTAACACACATCAAAAATGAAATCTCGATCAATTTGACAATCATGTTTCCTACATCAATCCATGCTACGATTGCTGGTTTACATGTTTACATATTTTTCATTACATACGTATTGAATTGATTAAAAAAATATACAAAATATCATGATAGTGGAGAGTTCAAATAAGAAGAAATTTTTTCTAAGAATAAAAAAGAAGAAATTTCAACCAATAAGAATGCTTCATTTTACTTTATTTAACTTTTGCATTTAATATTAGTGTAAGAGTATATTGGTAATCTTAGATAGATCATTAATTGGTAGTCTTCTTTTTAATAGATAGCTACATTAAATCTGTAACTTATTTTTAAAAACAAATATTTTCCAAAAAAAAAAGAAAAAATATATAATTTAAAGTGTTGCATAAATTACGAGGTGTGTAGGATGAAATTACGAGCTGAGTAGGATAAATTTCAATATGTGTAGAATAAATTTAAAAACGTGTAGGATAAATTTTGATGTGTCTAAGCAAAACTTTAAGTGTGGAGAATGATAGTGTTTATGACTAATTAATTAGTCAAAGATAATAATAAACAAGTTAAGAAAAAAACTATTTAATTTGTACCCTTTGTTCTTTTTCTTCTTAATTTAATTTTTTTTCTCAATGAACCTTACCCTATCATGATAACCATATAAACATATACAACAATATAGAATGGCTATTATTATATGGTACGGTATGGTATGTCACACACTCATTTATTTAATACGTGCCTTCCTAAAAATGAAAATGCTTCTCAAGGCCTTTAACTTTCTTTAGTCTTTAGCTTTTACTAAAGAAACTACTTGCGCTCAATTTGTTTTAAAGGTTAAAAGCTATATGTTAAACTTTATACCTTATGTTTTAACATGATGTAAGTTTATTTTCAACCCTTCGAAAAGTTATTATATCAAACATTAGTGTATCTAAAATCAAACAAATAGATTGGACAAATTCATGTTATAATGAGCAAATAAAACACAAAACTGCCACTTTTTAAATATATATATATATATATATATATATATATATATATATATATATATATATATATATATATATATATATATATTGAAAAGTGCACTTCATTAACAGAAACGCCGGCCCAAGACGAGCCGACCAAAACACAGCCAAAACAAACTACATATTAACAAAGGAACACCACTCCTTACAATCTAAACCTTTGTGTCTAGACCTATTCATGAACCAAAAAAAGCCCAAAGCCTTGACCTCACTCAAAATACAATCAATTCTAATTTGTTTATTGGAAAAAAACTAAGTCGTTCCTGGTACGCCAAATACACCAACAACCAATCAAGACGATACCTTGCACTTTTTAAATATATGAAACTTAATTTCGAACTTTAGATATCCGGATTAATGATAACGGATACATGTTTTGAGTCAATGTTCAAAATTTCAGATATATGGGATCCGAATGTTTTAATTTTTGTAAATTTCAAATGATTAAACTACATGAAAAATAACCAAGAATGATGGATAAGAGTGCATGTTTCGGGTATCAAGAGCATTCACAATAGTAGTCCTATATTTTTGTGAGTGAGTTACAATAATTATAGTGGTTGTTAGCGAAGAAAAGCATAAATTTTACTGTTCATCTGTAAATATACCGGAACATTGTTCACCCATATAAATTTTTTAATATTTGTTGAAAGTGGTTGTTAGTAGAGAAGAGAGAAAAAATAATAATAGAGGTATAAAAATTATTATTTTATTGAAAAAAACAAATAAAAAGTAGTGAATTTTAATGTAATTATAGAGATGCATACCAAAGTTTTAGATTATTTAATTAAAAAGGAACAAATAAAAAGTAGTGAATTATAGTGTAAATATAAGAATGCATACCAAAGTTTTAGAAAAAGGTAGTAGCACGTATACAATCAGGGGCGGAGACAGCTTATACCCAGCCATAGCACGGGCTACGGCTCAAAGTCGTGTCCGCAGTGTTAATTTTTTGTTTTTTTTTTCCGATTTTATATAAAGGATACCCCTAAAACATCGTCCCGATTCGTCAGAAACAGGTCTGAACAGGTCAGAATCGTCCCTGAAGCCTTGAACTCGAACCTGCGTTTCGTTGATCAGATTCGTCCCTGCGTTTCGTTGTGAGTTTGCGGTTTCTTGGCCCCTGAAGCCTTGAACTCGAACCTGCGTTTCGTTGTGAGTTTTTTTTGTTGGGTTCAGGCCCCTCTCAAATGCCCTCACAACACACACTCACAAATATATGTAAAATGTGCAGACTGCAGAGAATGGAAAAGCTTGTTGTATATTTTGAATGAATGGTTTAATCAATGTCTTCCACTCCAACAGTAACACTCTTGCAGCCCATGCATTCAACCCGTGTGACCCATTCATTTGAAACCCGGTAACCGGATTGACCCGTACTCGGTCCGAACTTGACTCGTAAATAACCCGCATCCTTTGCGAACCCGTATCCGTGAACCGGCGACCCGATAACGTGCCGACCCGTGACCCGTATACGAACCGATTAACCCAACATTTTTTGGGATACCCCTGGTTTTAAGGTCTAGCTCCGCCACTGTATACAATATTCCGAATATCCAAATCCAAAAAAATTCTTGAGATCACATCAAGTTATCGAATTGAGTGAGATACCCATTTTTTGTAACTGCGATGAATCGTTATCAAAATAGTAGGGAGCCAGTAAAACAATGCATAGTAAAAAACAAGAGTAAAATGTATGGATAGTCCATGTGGTTTGGTGAAATTTTACCTTTAGTCTCTAACTTTTCAGAATTACACTCTTAGTCCCTGTGGTTTGACAAGTTGTTACTCAGATAGTCCCTAAAGCGGATGAAGGTTACTCGGATAGTCCTTGTGGTTTGACAAGTTGTGACTCGGATAGTGCCTATGGTTTGACAAGTTGTTACTCGGATAGTCCTTGTCATTTCACACCCACTTAACCAGAAAAACTAACCTTCATCCGCTTTGGGGACTATCCGAGTAACAACTTGTCAAACCACAGGAACTAAGAGTTTAATTTTAAAAAGTTAGGTACTAAAGGTGAAATTTCATCAAATCACATGGACTATCCGTGCATTTTACTCTAAAAACAAAGATTGAAACTACACCATGAATTTCCATCTAACAAGTGTAATCTTGCCCTATTTTTAATCTAAAGGTAAGTGCTCGCCTTTATTTCCTCCGTAACCTTGTCTGGGTATGATTGGTGTTGAAGATTTTTCGTTCTTCGCTCGCTATATAAACCATAGAGTTGATACTATTATTACTTGGATCGTTTATTATATAAAATTAACCCCGTCACATACGAAACAAAGAGTAGTACCTCCTTCACGGCACTGGCGGAGGATAGTGTAAAGTGGGGGGTGCACCCGCCCCCCGAATGTTTCGGTTAGAAGTGTAAAATTTTCTATTTTTCGTCCAAAAATTTTAAAATTATATAGGATTGTTCCCTCAATTATTTTGCCTAAATATTTATACAATATATAAATTGAGTCACATGATTTTATGCCCCCCTCGGAACTTTTGGTCAAGCTCCGCCACTGTTTCACGGTAGATCAGTTCACACACAACACTTTCACCAAGTTTTAATTTTTATCTAGATCGAACAACTAATTTTAGGCATGTTAAATGACATACCAATGTGTCTTTTGAATTTTCTATTTAATCTTTTAAAGACAAATGATTATATATTAAAATCCTTATTTCTTCAATTATAGAACAAGTAACCATTTTTGTAAACTAAATATGGGTTAGTTATAAAAAATAATAATAAATGATTTTGTAATCACATGAGACCATGCATCTGATATAGGTTCGATGACACTAGCCCCACCCCATAACCATGTTTATGCTAAAAGAAAACATGATGAAGCGTGGGTCGGGTGCACCAAGGCAACTAGTCCGCATACAGGAAACAGATCGGGACCTTGATGGCTATGGGTCCATTCAAATATCATCATCTTAACCCTACCCACATGTGCCCTAATCAATGCCTATTTTCAATATTAATTAATTATTTCATAAATTCATATTTAATACTATAACTGTATTTTTTAATACACCCGTTTATGGATATACTAATAATCAATTGTATTTAAATAATAGCGTGTGAGTTAACCGACACTATGAGGTTTTTTATCGCTTGAAATAAATTAACAAAAACTCGAGTAAAGAAGGCGACTTGTCCATGAGTGAACCCAACCAATAGTGCCTTTAAATTTTCCACCATGACTTATCGCTTGAGTTTTACCCTAATTTAAGTTGCTAGCTAGCATCGTGATTCATTACCTAGTATAAAAATGCGACAACGTTGTAGCTTTTTGTCGCAACATTTCTTTCGTCGTTTTTCCTTTGGTGATCAAGCTGCGAGGCCCGCTGCTATCCAATCGGCAATGTCAAAGCAACCAATTTGTTTGATTTAGCTGCTAGGCCCTCTCGTGTTTATAGCTTTTTATGTATACGCGTATAACACCTTCAAAGCACAATGTTTGTGCCACCACTAAGCAACAAGAACAACTATCGAATCAATCTATCATCTCGTTCTTTTGTTAAACATGCATTAAACTTCTTTTAGAAAACCAATCAACTTGTCAAGGTATGAGTTGACTCAATTTGTAAATAGTTAGGTACCAGATTTACTTTCAACTAAGTGTGAGAAACTATGACCCAAGCTAACTCATATAATTTCAAGCTGAGTAATCTATATACCGATGTCTCGTACATAATTTGATAAACATATTTAAATCAGTTCCAATCATTTCTTATTTATTATTTTTTTGAACGGCAAATGTTACCCCTTTACACCAATAATTTTAAATTATTCTTCTTTGCCCAGATTTGAATCTAAGATCTCCTATTTAAAAAAAAAAAATATGTCTCTATCAAGTAGACTACCCACATTGGCAAATCATTTCTTATACCTTCGTTTTAAAACTCCAAAAAAATTGAGTTTTCTAGACTACAAATAAATAAAAATAACCAAACATAATAACAATAATAATTCTACTTAATTTTTGGAAGATAAAAACACAAACACCTAATATAGACCTTTGTTGTTTTTCATTAGTTATGGTAGAAATATTATAAAAATACGGAGAGATAAGATGAGAAAAAATAGAACTCTAATATTGTACGAGTCATGAAAGAGCCAAATATATGTGTTACCAATTTAACTTTTAGATAACGAGACAAATGTTACATGCATATGATATACATTTAAAAAAAAAAATTAAACTTCATTAAAATCGTCACCGACCCAAACGCGCAAGAGACAAATATATACAAACAACCTCCAACCCAATTTGGTAAAAGTCAAGAAGTTACAACATATACAAAGAGGATTTCCACCATTCCTCCCAATGGAACGACTTAAAGGAAGGCCTATTTTTTAACTAAACAAAACTTCTAAACTTGACTTCTTTGAAGACGTCTTGCGGACTATGCTTTATGTTTTGAAAAACCATCTTGTTTCTTCCTTTCCATATGCACCAACACATTTTTATAACGAGACCGTGTATGGTCCTTTTTGCTTTCTTCCCCATATTTAAGAAACCGTACACTTTCATAGGACTTTTAACCTTACAAATATACATCTGAGGAATATTAAATCAAACACTAAAACCCATCCAAACCTGGTTCGAAAATATGCAAGCCGTAAATAGATACTCCGTAGTTTGCTATGTTGATCAGTGATCACATATAAATACAAATTATAATTATAATTATAATATACATACATATAGATATGTGTATACATACATACACACGTGTGTCCACCCTCTACACGAACGTTTTTATTTTAAATAAAACAATCATATTTCCAAGGAAGAAAAAAGAAGCTAGAAATATACATAAGAAGGAAGGGTAATTTGGAGTACCGATGCAAACATAGAGTAGCCTTCCTTTATTCACCTTTTCCATCGATTAATCAACGGCCACCGTTACCACTCACCGGCGACCCCATCACCTTTATAACATCAACCCACACGCTTCTATCTTCCATTCCATCATACCCCCCCCCCCCCCCTCTATCTGTCACATGATCTTTTTTTTATATTCCGACTGACTGCGCATTGTTCGTATCCACGCTTCCGTAGCCGGATAACGTGCGTTTGTGTCATCAATTACTTGTTTCACTTTACACCAACAGATTCTGTCTATCATACTGTTTATATACACCTTTGATTCTACCTTCTTGTAGTTGGTTAGTATATAATTACATGTTTCAGAGAGTTTTCGCGTCTCAATTTGTTGCAACACATTCGTTCTGTTAATTGTCTGTTACAGAGCCTAACTGAATTTGTTAGAAGTTTGAATTTGTTTACAAACGGTTGTGATTCCGTTTTCCGTACTCCTTTCCCGTTAACGGTTGTGATTCTGTTAACATAACTGATTCTGTTAGAAGTTTGAATTTGTTCACAGACGGTTGTAATTCTGTTATCAGTGTTGGTTTCTTGTTTTCTGATAGTCTGTTAGAGATTGAAAATGTTGACTTGTATCGCGTGTTCGAAGCAACTTAACGGTGGAGAAGATGACGGAGATACAGCTACTACACCGGGAACCAAACAATCCGTTAAATCGCTAACGTCTCAGGTAAAATTGTATCCTTTCATCACAAAGGAAAACTGCATATGGTTATTAAGTCGTTAATCGTTTTATGGCAAAATGTTTTGTGTTAATTAATTTTTTTATTGGTTTATAGGTTAAGTAAAATTGCTAATATTTGTTTACTTTCATCACAAATGACAAATGTATATAGTTATTAAGTTATTGATCGTTTTACGGCAAACAGGGGTGAGCGATAATTGAACCGTTAACTGAAACCGAATTAACCGAAAATGGGTTATCAGTTATTTTTGTACCATGGGTTAGCCGAAATTAACCGAACCAAATCGTTTAAATCTTCATATTCTAGCTTTTATACCTCCATTTCTTGCTTTATACCTTCCTTTTCATGTGTTTATATTTTCATTTTATTTTTTTATACATCATATTCATGTATTTTTACATTTTCATGTATTTTTATATCTATTACATGTATTTCTAAACAAAAAATTTAGCCAATGTTTGGTTTGGTTATTAACCGAAGTTAACTGAACCGAAAACCGACAAATTAACCGAATCAACCGAACCGATTAACCGATGACTTCGGTTACGGTTACGGTTACGGTTACGGAATGCTACTAACCGAACCGTACCGTGCACACCTCTAATGGTAAGTGTTTTGTGTTAATTAAAAAATATTGGTTTATAAATAAAAAATATTGGTTTATAGATTAAGTGAACTTGCTTCATTTCATTACAAATCACTAATGCTAATGTTTAATGAGTTGTTTTGTGTTAATTAATAACAAAATTATTGGTTTATAGATAAAGGATATTGCGTTGAAGGCATCTGGAGCGTACAAAAACTGCAAGCCATGTACCGGTTCGTCGGGCAACAATAACCCGACCCGTAGGGGTTATCCGGACTCTGAAACGGGTTCAATGTCGGGCCGGTTTTTTGGCGGGTATCATAGGACCGGTAGTTCGACACCTAGGGTGTGGGGTAAGGAAATGGAGGCAAGATTGAAGGGGCTTTCGAGTGGGGCGAGCACTCCGGCTTCGGTTAGTGGGCGAACCGATGCTGCGGTTGTGTTTATGGAGGAAGATGAAAGTAAAGAGTGGGTTGCTCAAGTGGAACCCGGTGTTCTCATCACGTTTGTTTCGTTGCCTCGTGGTGGTAACGACCTTAAACGAATTCGGTTCAGGTTTGTGTTTTTATCTATGTTTCGACATTTTAATGTGGCGCGTGTTTAAATTGTTGTACGTGACATATAAGGTTATATGATATTTAGGTGTATTTTTAAAAAGTACATTCTAATTCTAATGTGTTTGATTTAACTTATTTGGAAAATCATCTTATGATATTAGAAAATACACCAAATACATGCGACAATACATAACTTATTATTAGAAAATACGAAAACTGTATTGTATTAGAAAATACAATAAAATAAACTAGTGACATCACTTGTTACATATATTTGAGGGTGATATAGATAGTTTTCTGTTGACGTAGATTTCTCAAACTCTGTTGTTTACATAAAACGCTATCTCATTATTATTTGTCTATTTGATAGCTTTATATATGTCTTATGTGTGCAAAAAGATGTGTTTATGCTCTTATTTTTGTGTATGAATCACCATTCTATCAAATTACATGGTGACAAGTTTTCTTTTATTTATTTTTTATTTTATTTTGTATTAGTATATTGTATTTATAGAAGAGAGATTTTAAGGTTATTGTTTTATTTTTTTTTTTTATGAATAGTATATTGTTGTATTTTATAGAAGTGAGATTTTTATGTATCAATTAGAGTTTGTGATTTATTATCCTGTAAAATAAAAAAAGCTAGGTTAGTTTTTATTATTTTAATTCGAGAAAAAAGCTAGGTTAGTGATTGTGGCGGTGATGATGGAGGGTGGAGGAGGGTGATGGTGGGTGGAGGTTGAAGATGGAGTGTGGTGGTGGGGTTTTATAAATAAAAAGAGAAAAATGCCCGGATAATCCCCTGTGGTTTGGCCTTTTAAGAAAAGGGTATTTTTGTCATTTCACATCATTTTAACAGAGAAAAGTAACTGAAGTTAGACCCAGGGACTATCCGGGAACAAAAAATGAAAACTTGGAGACTATTCAGGTAGTTTTAGAAAGTTGGGGACTATAAGTGAAAAAAAGTGAAACCACATGGATTATTCGGGCATTTTTCTCTTTTAATTTAAAAGTTAATAACAACTTTTTTTATTACTTTACTGTTAGACCATGCGTAGTGGTAGAAGGTTATAATGCCCCCACCATGGGGCGTTTTGCGCCATGTGGCGTCCTAGTCAGCAAGGGGGCATTATAGCAAAAGTGGTGTAGTGGGTATAATGCCCCATAATGCCCCTTACAATTATTAAAAAAAAAAAAAAAAAACCTTTTTAAAAAAGCTGAACTATCCCACATGGTCTCTTCCCATTGGTCAACACTCACATTGTCTCAACCCACATCAAAATCTTGGGCGTTTTAAAGAACACGCTGGAACAAAATTTTTTCAAAAATTTTAGAAAATAACGCCCCCTGTAATGGAGGGGTGGGCGTTTTCGGGCGTTATTTTTGAAAATTTTTTAAAAAAAACGCCCCACTACACATGGTCTTATTGTTTTTCTGATAAGACATGGTGGAAAAAATATTAAAAAAAAATGATATTATTTGATATGTCATACTTCAATCCCCAAACATGTTCTGTAGCATTATTTATGGGACATAGCGACTAACAACCAGAATGCATAAAAAACCAAAAACAGTCAAAGGAAAAGATTGTGACATCTCTCCCGAATGTATTGTGGGGTCCAAATTGCTTCATATGTGACCACAAAACTTCTGGAATCATGTTTAGATTTTATATCACAATATAAATGTCTTAAATTTAATAATTGCTTATTTATTAACCCCTACAATTGGGTCCTTGTAATTAAAAATTTGTTGGAAATTTTAATGTTTTTGATTGATTTTTGTTAGTCATCCCATGTTGTACCCCTTGCTTTATATATCGACACTCCATGTTGAGTTTATTGCACATATCTTTTCAATTGTGTAATGTGATAAATAATATATTGCATTAATAGTTTTTTTTTTTTTTTTTTTTTTTTTTTTTTTTTTTTTTTTTTTTTTTTTTTTACGGAAAAGTACACGTTTCAATTGATATTAGAAGGTTAGAGCAAATTACAAATCATGGGTTGGTAGACGGGCAACAAGCTGCGCCGCCACCCCCTTTTGAATTGCAAATTCACCGTTAATATAAAGAAAATTACATAGACAGGTTAACGGGCAACGAGCTGTGTTGCAATCCCTTTGATAGTGATGATTTGATACTAGTGTAGATAATAAGTTTGGTAAGTTAATTGATTTTCAAGAGAGAAATTAAATAATTGAAAATTGAAGATTAGTATGGGCCTAATTGAGTAACATGTGTGATGTGTCAAATTTGATGACATGTCACTATTTAGCATGATTAGATATATAAAAGATTACCAAAGAAGACAAATAACCTTTATGTCATTACGCCATGGTTGTGGGGCTTAAGTACAATAATATTATGCATATATTAATGCTATTTTGTTTGCATTATCAGTCGTGAAATGTTTAACCAATGGCTATTATTGTTGTTTTGTTTGTATTATCAGTCGTGAAATGTTTAACAAATGGCAAGCTCAACGATGGTGGTCCGAGAATTGTGAGAAAATTACGGAGTTATACAATGTTCAACAATTTAATCAACAGGGAGTACCGCTGCCGTCTCCACCTAGATCTGAACCCGAGGTGAGTTTCTTTAATTATATATTCTTAAAGTTTTTATTGGTCGCCCCGCCCTGCCCCAACCCAACAAGAACTGTTTCTGCCCCTGCCAAACATAACTCATTTCGAGATTAAACGTATCTATTCAAAGATAGAATACGCTAGTGATTATACTATTTTTGTTATCATAACCAAACATTAACTATTTGGTCTTGTTCAACATCATGTAACAGCTTTTAACATATTTTCTTAGTGTACTAATTAAATACAATATTATATTATTTTATGTAACAAATCTTTAACTTTTTTTGGCATTGTATATAATAAACTTTCATTTCCTTACTCTTTAATGCAATTGGATTGCTATAACCAGGAACAGTGTTGCTGTGTCACCTTTTTTAAACAGTCACTGCATATCAATGATATTATACATATCAATGATATTATATTACATAGTATGCTAACAAAATAATTTAGTACAAACGTGCAAATAATCCCTCAACTATTTGAACAATATATTAGGAATTTTTTTAACAGTAAATACTTTTGATGGGCCCACATGTACAAACTTTATTAGGCCTATTGTTGCTTATGTTTTATAATTTTATTAATAAATATAATTTTCTTTATATTGTTTTCTTTAAATGCTTTTATAATTTTATTAATTGATTTTTAGTTACTTTAATGTTTATAACTAACTTTAGGGACATTTTATTTTAATTTTAACTTTTATAATCTTTAAATGCTTTTATAATTTTATTAATTGATTTTTAGTTACTTTTATGTTTATAACTAACTTTAGGGACATTTTATTTTAATTTTAACTTTTATAATCTTTAAATGCTTTTATAATTTTATTAATTGATTTTTAGTTACTTTAATGTTTATAACTAACTTTAGGGACATTTTATTTTAATTTTAACTTTTATAAAAATTCGAATGTTTCATTGAGATTTACTTTTTTTACTACATCTTATGTAAATCTCATTCGAAACCAAAGTATTGGTGATAATCGAAGCATGGGCTTACAAGTCGTCAACTCTGCTTCAAGGTTTCGTTTCTTTATTAGTTTTTTTTTTTTTTTTGTTTTCCTCTTACAACCTTTAACATATGATGTTTTATAAAATTCTTAATTTTCCGTTTAGCGTGATCTTTTTTCGTTAAGAAAATATAAATGTACATGTCGTCAAAACCGATCCTTACAAATTTAACACCAATAATAACTAGCAATCCTCACAAATATATCACTAGTTTTTTTTTTTTTACAATATCATAACTAAATAGTAACTAGTTAACCTACATAACTTATAATTACCATCATTATTGTACTAGTATAATTTCTTTAAATCATATATAAAGAATCAATAATTTATAAATATTTGAGTAAATTACGTTTTTGGTCCCTGTGGTTCTATCACTTTTACTATATTAGCCCAAAATAAGAATTTTTAACATATCTGCCCTCATGGTCTCTATAACTAACCATTTTGGCCCCTAAGTCTAACCATTTTGGCCCCCACAGTCTCTATAACTGACCATTTTGGCCCCCATGATCTCTAGACTTAGGGGTCAAAATGGTTAGTTATAGAGACCACGGGGGCATATATGCTAAAAATTCTTATTTTGGGCTAATATAGTAAAAGTGATATAACCACAGGGGCCAAAAACGTAATTTACTCTAAATATTTTAAAAAAGTGTACCATTGTCTAAACTGTGTTTTTTTTTTTTTTTTTTGTAATTTCAGAGCTTAATAACTGAGTCAACTGAGGCCAGTCCAGTAACACCACAACTTAGCAAAGAACATCCACCAAGAAACCTCTACAATCCAACTGGAATAGGATACTCATCATCAGATTCACTTGACCAACAGCCCAATCTTACTTCAGGACCTAAATGCTCAAACATAAGTGGGCCCAAAACCGAGGCATCGTCCTTAGAAGCTTCTAGAAGAACCAGTTCTTCCCAAGGGGCTGATCAATCCGAAGAGCTTTCTTTGAGCAATGCTAGTGATTTGGAAAATGAATGTATCGAGCAGGATGAGCCCGGTGTGTACATTACTATCAGAACGTTGCCAGGTGGCGTTCGAGAACTTAGACGTGTCCGATTCAGGTACATACTGTAAACTCGCGTTTAAGTAAAAGGGATGTTTTCAACCCATTTATTTACAAATGGGTTGATTTCGGTTGTGTTTTCTCTTAAACGGTTTAAATGTCTTCATCGGGCTTCGGGGTTGAAGGTCACCCAATGTTTGTTTTTTAATGCGTACAACCTCATAAATAAATTATATAAAGGTGTGGATTGATGAATAGTATCCACACCTTGATGAATAGTTTACTCAGTTTACTTCTTAGACCCTAAACTTTAATAAAGTTATCAAACAACCTTTAAACTAGGGATGAGCAAATCCTGATCCCGTCCTGATACCGTCCCGATCCCGAATTTCGCCAAAGCTGGATACCGATACCGAAATATGTCGGTGCGGTAGGGTATCTGTATGGTATCGGTATTTGAAGATAAAAGTCGGTATTTTACCTGTACCGTACCGAACCGGCACCGATCCCGAAAATACCGATACCGAAAATGCCAAAAAGTGGATACCGTTTCCAGTACCGAAATTTTCGGGATCGGTACGGGACGGGATCGGGATCGGTATTTGATACCAAATGCTCATCCCTACTTTAAACTTAAATAAACTTTTCTTTCGACTTTATTTTTATGTTATTCTCTTTTGGCTGTTAATACCGGGTATCACATAACCCTTAAACTTCTATAAACTTTTCAGTCGACTTTATTTTTATCGATACTGTAATGAACCGAACCAATGTCGACCAAACTCCCGCCGCAACGCGCGGGTAATTTACTAGTCATTATTGAAATGTAGTGATATTGTTTCTAAATCAATATTGTTAGTTTTTACATATATTTTTAAAGTGAACTAAAAAGGACCAACTTGGCCTATGAATAGTTTGTGTACATAACCAAACTATGTATTCTCATATTTTAGTAGATGTGACAAATTGACCTATTTACTTGTGAGGGGGGTCACTTTTAGTTGTGTAGTTTTAAACATTTCAAAAGGTTCAAAGAAAAATTTAACCTTAAAGGGAATGTGACAAATGAATTTAAAAATCACCCAAATTCTATTTTTAATGTACATATATTTTTTATCTAACGTTTTCGATTATTAAACTACTAATTTTGTTTTTCTAATCGTAATTAAACACTGTTTTGACTTTAACTTTAAACGCGTTCTGTTTCAACCCGAATCTGTTTTGATCATGCTACAACTTGCTATGGTTATACTAAACGGCATGTTATTATATTTGATTTATAGTCGAGAAAGGTTCGGAGAAATGCATGCAAGAATGTGGTGGGAACAAAACAGAGCCAGGATACAGCAACAATATCTGTGAGTTTGAATGCTGAGTCAAGAACAGTCGCCGCATACATTGAAGAAGTTATTATACCTTTTTATAATGAAAATTAGTGAAGCCCATTTTGCAGTTCAAGTGATTTGTAAACCTAAGCTTCCGTTTATCAGTATATCTTCTGGTCAATTTGTATGGTTTTAAATTGTAACTTTCTCTAATGCTGTCATGACAATACATATAAAAATTAATGTTAATTTTAAAAGAAACATTAAGAGAATACAGTGCCACGAATGAAGGTATTAGCGTTGCATTGTGTCGTCCATTTGATAACTGATTTGCATAGGCCCGTTCGTGACGATAGACTTGCTTACAGACACCCCGCAGGAGCGACACTTTCATTTTTTTGTTAATAAAAAAAATTATAAACCTTGTATGTATCTACAAATAAGTAAAAATTTTTGACAAATTCAATAAACTTTAAGCTATGTTACATAAAGAAAATTTAAAAATGGTCCTTCATATATAACTTCCTTCCAGTTATATAATACTACATGTCTATGTAGCACGGGTACGGGAATAGGGTACGGGGACGAAACGGGTACGGAGAGCGGCAAAACTCAAAAATCCAAGATACGGGTACGGCAAAGGTATGGCAAGAAGTATATAAAAAAATAGCTAATTATAATTTATATATACACATATAATGTTAGTTTTATACTTTTCATGTAATAATTTATAAACTTAAGGACAAAATGTAAAATAGTGAAAATAAAGGGGGTTAAATGTTAAAATGTACAAACTAATTTTACACTTTTATGTAAATTTTTACAAGTTAAATAGAAACTAGTGAAAGATAGGGAGGCTAAATGTCAAAATACATAAAGTTGCATAACCCTAAACCTAAAAACTCAACCGCTGCCCACTGTCTTTCTTATCTTCTTCTTCATGGAAACCCTAAATATGAAAGGAAACGTTTGGTTGCCGTCCCCGAAACGTTTGGTTGCCGTCCCCCGATTTTCAGGATATGTTTTGGAAAGGTCCCTAGCCATCCCCGCGGTGTTTTCGTCCCCAAACCGTCCCCATGACGGGTACCAGAGGCTCATAGCCGTCCCATGCTTCATAGCTACATGTTATATTATGATTCTTGTATGTAATATAATACTTGAATGTAATTAACTTATTACAATAAACACTTTACTTTTAAGACACAAATGTAAAAGGGGATGATTGTGTGAATTGCTTGACATTTCAAATGACTGTAGTCATTGTATTACAAAAGTTATAATTAACTTGGGCTTTCCATACCACTTTCCCATGTATTGTTTCACATTTCCCCTATATTTGTTCATGACTCCAAACTTTGTAACTGTCATTTCATATAATTAAGCCCAAATTTGAACAAATTAAAATTGCTTGCTCACTAACTAGGTTTCATGAGAAGAAATTTCCCAATAAATTAGGGCTTTGAATGGCATGCAAAAAGGGTTTACAAATGGACTTTGCCTTGAAGCATTAATCCATTAGACCCTTGCCATGTTTTCCTGGGCCGATTATGGGCCGGGCCTATAGCACCCGGGCTTTGGTAAACTTGTGCATCGTCATCTATATTTAATTATCTATTAATAGTACACAATACATTTCGTTTAGGCTATTGACAGGTACAACTAGACAATATATATGGGTTTTTGTAAATAAAGTTTGCACGACGTAAAAGTCGATTACAAAGTGCTTAAAAGTTGAGGGCTTGTAAGCTATAATATTGAAAGTTGAAAGGTAATTTAGATGTTTACAAAAAGACAAAAGTCAGGGAAAGATTAAAAAAAAATGACAAAAGAGTAAACTGCTAAAATGGTCCATGAGTTTTAATCACTTTTGTCATTTTAGTCTAAAACTTAACCCTTTTGAATCTGGGTTCTTGTGGTTTCAATTTTGTTGTCATTTTTATCTAAAATCAAAATCTGGTCAGATTTTTCAATTAACATCCAATTTTTCTATCATTTTTCTCCTTTTTAATGAAGGGCAAAATGGTCTTTTAACGTTTTATTATAACAAATTAAAAAACTCTGACCATTTTGCTCTTTATTAAAAGAGAGGAAAAAAACAGAATAACTAGATTTAATTGAAAAATCTGACCAGATGATTTTGGATGAAAATGTCAATAAAATTGAAACCACAGGGACCCAGATTCAAAAGTTTTGAGTTTTGAACTAAAAGTGACAAAAGTGACCAAATCTTATGGATCATTTCAGCAGTTTACTCAAGAAAAAAAAAAGATCTGCCTACTAGTGTATATCAGCTTGTTATTGTAGTATTATAGAATTTTTATAAAGTTTAACGACTAAAAAGATGGATGAAGAAAACGAATTTTGAAGACAAGTAATTAAGTGCATATCACATATATTCTCTAGTATAATATAATGAACCATTGTCCATTTTTGTTACTCTCATATGACCATGGTTTGCGGCTCATGGTGCATATATTCCTTGCAAAACTTGATAGCATCAATGACAATCCAAGGATTTTATTCTAATATGTTACTTTTAGTAAATTCTCTTTAATTACTATTTTTTTAAATTTTATAAGTTTCTCACCAATTTTTTCTATTTTTTCCAAACGCATTGGATTCCTGAGAACATGGGCGAAACTTTTAAGGGGCGGGAGGGGGCGGCAGACCTCCCGAACTTTTCGCTCAGTAGTGGAGAGTATGTAGTTTCGTATAGATTTTTTTGGGTATATACGTTTTTGACCCCCCGATTTTATAGAAATCTTTAGGTCCGGTGACTTCCGCCCCCCCCCCCCCCGGTCGGAAATCTCAAGCTTCGCCAGCACTGTCTGGGAACCCACAAATGTGGATTGGATCCGCCCCTGAGCATCACGTTCCGCAGCTATCAGCCATGGGCAAACCACCGTCATATGAGAGTCATTTCAGTTTAGCTGGTTTTTTTTATTGGAATTTGTTAGGCGAAACGTAACAAAATGAAGAAGGAAAAAATCATAAAAATATCTCTTGCACTTTGTTATGTCTGTTGGGCCATGTGATTATTCAACCACTTCTACGAAGTAGATAAAATTGAAATTATATGTATTATATCAATCAACTTCCCTACGGATGTCAAACGATTTATTAAAATATTTTTTATTGCTATCAATATTCATATCGTATGATTTGATTAGAGTACTAGTGGATGGAGGTTTTTTTTTCTCCACCAATAATGAAATGGCAAGTTATTATGGGAAGAGGTGTGGGTACTATGAAAAGAATGATAAAAGTTGGTGGATGTGACTAGAGAAAATAAAACTATGATATATGTTATATTATATAAATATTTGTAGAGAAAAGCATAGAAATATTAATTAATTAGTGTACTTATAATACTAAATCATTTGTTTCTAAATATGTATGGAAATTGTTAAGATTGTATATTTGTTCATGATTGTCAATAATCTATATATGATAAAAAAGAAACTTAATGAAGAGTGATTCATTATTTACTTTTTAAATTAAAACTAGAATTGAGACCCGCCGCAATGCGGCGGGGATTCTTTAGTTATGACTAAGTCGATCTAGGACCCGTACGTTATGTTAAACCTGTCAAACGGGGAAAAAATAGACGATGTAAAAACGTTCACCCACACACGCACGTTGCGTCATGTTAACTCGCAAAATTTAGAACGAAACATAAAAAAGTTAAACCAAAGACGCACGTTGCGATGTGTTAAGTCACAAAATTTAGAACCAAGCATAAAGCGAAAAATTTACGGAAAATGAAAACTGTAAAGGACCAAAGTTGAAATTAAAAAAAGTTGTGAGGATAGATTGCAAAAAATAAAAAGTTTTGGGTTAAAAGTAAAAAAACAAATAGTTTTGGGTTAAAAGTAATTTATGAAATACTTTTGGGTGAAAAGTAAAAAAAAATCAATTTTTTTTGGAAACCCCCAAAGCCAAGGTTACGACAACCATATGCATAACGATTTTTTCTTTGGAAAACCCCCAAAGCACACGTCGCGTTGCGGCGGGGCGTGAAACGGTGTCAAATAGTACTAATGTCACACAACCGTTATCGACCACCAACACTGACTCGACCTAGGGTCTGCGTGTTGCGACGAACCTGTCAAACATGAAAAAATAGAGGTAAAACGTTGAACCACACATGTACGTTGCGTCGTATTAACTTGCAAAATTTGAAACAAAACATAAAAAAGTTGAACCACATTTGTACGTTGCGTCGTATTAACTCGAAAAATTAAGAACTATACGTAAACCGAAAATTTGACAAAGATGAAAAGTATAAGTGACAAAAGTTGTGAAGTTAAATTACAAATAATGAAAAGTTTTGGGTTAAAGTTAAAAAAACAAATTATGTAGGGTTAAAATTGCAAAAGGTAAAAACATTTGGGTTAAAAGTAATGAAATGTTTGGGTTAAAGTTAAAAAAACAAATTATGTAGGGTTAAAATTACAAAAGATAAGAACCTTTGGGTTAAAATTAAAAAATCAAGTTTTGTTTTTAAAAAACTCTCAAAGCATATGTTACAAGTGATTATACACAAAAGGTTTGCTTTTTTATATATGGAGTAATTAGAATGGAATTAATAGTAACATCATTAAGAGATGATTAAATGGTATCGGGTATAGGTACCGGTCTCAAATTTATCAAACCGGTGTATTTACGGTACCGGTTCTACACAGGTATTCATTGGTTTTTACCCTCAAATACTAGTGTCGTACCAGTACCGACTGGTACCAAACCGTACCATGCTAGGTATATTCGGTACCGGTACCCACTTTTGGGGATTTCGGTAACGGTATTTTCGGTACCGGTTGGTACCAAGCTCATCAAATCCTGTAGCAACGCAGCAATGCAAGTAACCGCACCGTTTAGATTACTTTTCCTACACACAGTAAGTAAACTGTATTTCGTTTGAATGAGGTTTTATATACACAACAATTTATTTTGCTTTCTTTTTTGTCTTTTTTATAATGAATGAATTGTAGCATGTAAAATTAATTTGGATATTTAGAATATTGATGAGCAAATCGTATCAAATCCTGTAAACGAACCGGTATCGTATCGGTACCAAATTTACTATACCAAACCATTTTCGGTACCAATTTGATACCCATCTTTTGGCGTTTTCAGAATCATTACTTTCGGTTCGACACCGGTCTAGCACCATACATGTATTTATTGATTTTTACCTTCAAATACCATACCGTATTGTACCGAGCATTTTCGATGCCGGTAACTAATTTCGATGATTTTCCGGATCGGTACTTTCGCTGTCGTTACCGGTATCGAGCTCATCCATATTTTAACGTGTTAGCACCGTAATAACTGAACTGAAAACAACCGAATTTCCAACGTGTAGGACGTGTGGGTCATATTATTATATATTAGGTTATTTAAAATCGTTTTTTTTTATGACGGAATGACTATCCTTACCACGTCATTTTTTTATGATTTGATATTCGGTATCTGTTTGCCGTTGCTGACACGCCTTTTGTAGTCATTGGGTCCCGCCGCAACGCGCGGCCAGAAAGTAACTAGTTCATTTAAAGATACAATGTAAATGTATTAGATGGACGGAATGATGTAAATATCCTTTGTACACTTTGTAATTTCTGTGCCCTTTGCTCGTTTGGGTCGGGGGTGTTTTGTTTGTTTGGCCTTTTGCCCGTTTAGGTCGGAGGTTGTTTAATGAACTTTAATTTTCAAAGAAAAAAAACTAGAGTAAACTGTAATTTTACCCCATGAGGTTAGGGGTCATTGGCACCCTTACCACCCCCCTAAGGAAATAATTGCAATTTTACCCCCCACTATTAACTGTTATGTCGCAATTCTACCCCCCGGCTTCAATTTTGTTGACCGGTCAACATAAACATGGGAGGGTCAAAGGGTATAAAAGTAATTTCACCAAAATTGTACCTTATATCTTAAAATAACCCCTAAACTCAACCTTACATCACAACCTTACCCCCTAAGTTTCCTCTTCATCTCTTCCGGCGAACTCCTTCCCTCCGGCTTCTTCACCGGCGACCTCCACTCCATTCTCCTTCCCTCCGGCGACCTCCACTCCATCTTCTTCACCACTCCTTCTTCTTCACCACACGAGCACAGGATGACTGAACAGAATGCCATGATGCATCCAGCTCCACCGGCTGAGCCAGAGCCGGCGACCACACCACCGGCCACCATCGATCCAGCTGTGGTCCAGAGATCCTCCATTTTCTCGCAGTTTTCAGGTATAATCAAACAACTATTTTGATTGTAGGGTAAAATCAAACAACTAGTAATGGATGTTTGTGTATTTGCAGTGGACATGAGGATTCATGTTTCACTACGATCGATTGTGGTCTCATTGGTGCTCAAGATGCGAGGCCGCCCGTTCCTGCATTTCCAGTTTCCGCCTCAGCAGGAAATGGTTGTGTAGGATACTTAAACTCTAATCTTCTAGGTTCTTTTGGGTTAATATGTAGTGTAGGATACTTAAACTCTAATCTTCTAGGATCTTTTGGGTTAATGTGTAGGATCTTATGTTTGATCATAGAACACATTGACTGATTATGTGGGTTAATGTTGGTTATATTTGACTGTTAAGTTGATGGTGTTTGGTTTGATCATAGAACAGAACAGAGGTTAGAGTTTAATGTGGTTATATTTGACTGTTAAGTTGATGGTGTGGGTTAATGTTGGTTATATTACCCTGCTGTTAAGTTGCTGATGTGTGTAATGCAAATGCTACTGATTTAATGTTGCTGCTGTGGGTTAATGTTGGTTATATTAAAACCATTGTTAATGTTGGTTATATTTGACTGTTAAATCAGAACTATTGTTGTGTGTAATGCAAATGCATTACAGAAGGTTTTACATGCCAGCTGTGGCTGATGCAATTAAGGCCTTTATCAATGGTTTTACATGCCAGCTTTAATGCTACTGATTTAGCAATAGTTCTCATGAATTTGCATTCCAAAATGCCTTTAAGCTGTGATATAATGCAAATGCTTTTAGCAATGGTTTTAAGCTAGCTGAAAGTAATGGCTCTGATATAGCAATGGCTGAAAGTAATGGCTCTGATATAGCATTTGCAGAGGTTCTGATGCATTTAAATTGTTACAACCTTGCAATCGAATATTGAAATGAAAGTAAGACCTTGCATATTAAATTGTTACAACCTTGCATTCCAACCATGAATTCAATCTTTGCATTCCAAATGCTTTGGTTGGTTAAAAGTAAGAATTCAGTCAACATATTTGATGCCAGGGGGTATATATAGGTGGTTGAATCGAATATGGTTGGTGGCGGGAAAGGTTTTGGAAGTTGCAAGGGGTAATTTTGCTTCTAAACACAAATTATAGGGGGTTATAAGAAAGGTTATTTTAGTAATTTACCCCAAGTCAACAGATCAGCCAACATATTTGATTCCATGGGGTAAACATACGACATAACAACAAACGTTGGGGGGTAAAAGAAAAGGGTAAAATAGTCTTTTCACCCCCAAGTCAACAGACCAGTCAACAAAATTGAAGCCGGAGGGTAGAATTGTGACATAACAGTTAACAGTAGGGGGTAAAATTACAATTATTTCCTTAGGGAGGGTAAGGATACCAATGACCCCTAACCTTATGGGGTAAAATTGCAGTTTACTAAAAAAAACTAATAGAATTTCTAGGCGTCAGGATATTTAAGATCTTGACATTTATGCATATTGAAGTAACATCTGAAATGTCACAATTTAGAGAGTGGTCTCGCGTTTCTAAATCCCCACACGCTTCTAGAACAAGATTATCAACTTTTTTTAGCATGTTGCTGAAAATAATAAAAAAATCCAACAAATTTGTCTAGATTTTAATGATTAATTTGTTAGTTTGTTATAAATCTTAAGAAACAATAAACACAATGGGAAATATATTTGATCAAAATAATTAACTTAGTAACTTCCTCATATCTTTAAAGATGAGAATATTAAAAAGTTTAAAATGCAATAGTCCTTAAGTTGCGATACGTACGCATAACGTGCATAATTATGAATATAACACGCGAGATTGAAATTGACTCATGCGTGATTTTCTTGTTTTTTTGGTGACCACATGCGTGATTATATTAACTATGCATGATTAGAGTTTAAATTTTATAACATGCGTAATTTACTATCATACGTATCGTATCTCACGTTAAGGATGTTAACCTTCACCTACAAGAATAAAATTAATATAATTTCTCTGTATTATAGATATTTGGAAATTTTCACACCACAAATAATTATTTTGGCTTCCTTATTCGTGGGTCCCACATTATACATGTACAAATGTACCATCAGTCATTCATTCACTTGAGTTGGATTGAAGTCCAATGAGCCATTCGCACTCGTTTGCTTTGTTCTTGTTTTCCATAATGAAAAACATATTTCAATGGAATTTGTTCATGATTCGAAATGAATGGAATCTCTCTATTCTTCCACTTTCCATCATGATTCAACATGGGAATTCCTAATTCACTTGTTGGATCACAAATTCAACCATTCCATTCTTTTCCATTCCATCAAGATTTTAGGGTGGAGGGTATAGTAGCGAGGAGTTGGGTGTTTGAGTGGGAGTCGCCGATCGTTGATCATCCTCTTGATTGAGTTGGGTGTTTGAGTTGGAGAGAGGGTGGGGAATTCGGTGAGTGTTTACCGAAAATGGGTGTGAGTGATTGAGAGGAGAGGAGAGAGGAGAGAGGATATCTCAACCAATCAAGTTTTTTTTTTTTTAATTGAGGGGTATTTGACTATACCTAGTGATTGAGTGTAAAATGGGGAGTTGACATGACATAATATTATTGGGTAGTATTTCACTCAAACACCCTAGGATGATTGACTATACCCTCCACCCTTAGATTATTTTCGTCTTGGGCTTTCAATGAGATACGAGATTTCGTCTTTAATAGCGGTTCCAAAAAATAAAAATAAAAAATAAATTGTGAGTGGGTGAAAATGGATAGGTCAAAACTAGTTGTGTTTAAGCAAATGAGGTAAAAAAGAGGTTTGGATAAAAACAATTCAAACTTTTTTATTTAAGGATATCGTAAGTGTTCATATTTATTTAGTTGATGATATGATGAAATAAACATCTTTCTATCGATGATATAATGAAATAAACAACATCTTTGATCTTTCTATTAGACTCAAAAGTTTATGAATAATAATAATATAGAACTAGGTTATCGCCCCGTGTGTTACACGGGCTGATTAGTGAAAATGATGTAATTTATTATTTGTAAATACTTATTATTTTTAATCTACTCTTGATAGTTTTGATTGAATATACATGATAAATTCATAGGTTGTCATTAATAACATTGAATTTCGAGACAAACCTCTAATAACAATGAATTTCATGGGATAAACATCCTAAAATTATAAAATAAAAAAATAAAGTCATTAAAATTCACACCAACAAAACTTAGGAAAAGTTGAATTAAAGAAAGGAATATAGGATTTTAATAATCCCAACTATTCGCCGTTGGCCGCTAACAGTTCCAATTTCAAAATGACCACTGGCCGTCCGAACTATTAACATATTGGCTTCCAATAGAGAACCTGACTAACAGAACCGTAACATTGTTAGTCTTCGATCGCCGGAAAAACGTTTTTAGCCAGAAAAGGGTTCTTAAAGGTCCAATATAAGGTTATAAAAGGGTTTGGGACGAAAATGTTGAGTTTTCCGGCCAAAAACTTGAGTTTTTCGGACAAAAAGCAGTTTTCTAGCGATGAAAGAATTTACGACGACCTTAATAATTGGGCCTTTTAGTAGAAAAAGGTTCCTAAAATAAGTAATACGGTTACAAAGAGGTTTGAGACCAAAAAAATGAGTTTTCCGACCAAAAACGTTTTTTCGGCGACCGGAGACTAACGACTTTAGGGTTCTATTAGTTAGGGTCCATTGGAGGTCAATATGTTAATAGTTGGGAGTGCCAGTGTGGTTACTTATTAAGTTGGGACTATTGGCGGTCAACGACGAATAGTTGTTATTATTGAAATCCAATATTCCCTAAAGAAACATGCAACTGTTTTGATTCTTTTTACTCACTTTTACTACTTTGTGTGCGTTAATTGAAAAGAAGAGTCTTGGTATCAATACATGCATCTCAATCCAATGGAAAATGTCCCCATTTTATTTCTTTTATTATATAACCTTGTGTAGTGTACGGGTTGAATAAATGTAATTTTATATACCAAATAATAAAAAAAGTTATATCTTTAAAAATCCTATGTATTATACAAGTTGAATAAATGTAATTTTGTATATCATTAAAAATCCCTTGTGTATTAATTTTTAAAAAGCCTCGTGTATTACATGGGTTGAATAAATGTAATTTTATATATGTTATTCTTTATTTGAATCTTATGAAAAAATACCCAATTACAAAAAAAGTATATTAAACTGTTTTATTATTATAGTTTGTTTTATGCGATTAATAGAATAAATTGATTAAAATAATAAAAATTACAAAAAGTATATTAAACTGTTTTATTATTATAAGTTTGTTTTATGTGATCAATCTAGTTGTTTGGGGTAAAAGATAAAAAGATAAAATTTAGGGACTAAAATAATATATTTTTTATTTAAATCTTATTAACAAATATTATCAATATCTATTTATTTAGGCGGGAAAAAATTATTGAGATCACCTTATAGAGTGCCATGTGTCCCCAATATGATTTACTTTATTATATGTATAGATTTATATTGACAAAACCAAGTGACAATCCGAATCAGGGCCGGCCCGGTGGGAGCGGAGTAGGCGATGGCTAAGGACCCAAACCCTCTAGGGGCCCGAAATTATTGTTTTTTATATATATTTTTTATGCTGTAAAAGTCAATCAATTAATCAATCATACCCAGTAAATCCCACAAATAACAAAGCTACTTATAGGGTCTGGGGAGGGTGGATGTAGACAGACCTTTCCTCTATCCCTAGGGATAGAGAGGCTGCTTCCAGAGAGACCCCCGGCTCCAAAACGAACAACATACCAAAACATCAAGTCAAAGAATATAGAAAAAGAAGTCAACTATATCAAGAAAGTGATCAGAGTGGCACAGTATAATGTAAATCATGTATAATGGCATACAACAACATTTGGGCATAAACACAAGAGGTCAATCACCGTTAAAGTCCCCTAAAGAATAAGAAAAACGTACGTCCCTAAAATACACCTAAGACCTTACTGCAATATCCTCTAGAAGTCCTTAACCCTACTCCTACGCCTCCACGAAGTCCTATCTTGGACCATGTCCTCAGACAGATGCAACTCTAGTAAATCATGCCTAATCTGCTCATCCCAAGTCAGCTTGGGTCTGCCTCTTCCTCTCCTCCCCTCCACAGTAAGAGTTTCCACTACTCTAACTGGTGCCGTCGTTTGCCTCCGCTTTACGTGCCCAAACCATCTCAATCTCCCCTCCCTAATCTTATCCGATATACTAGCCACTCCTAATCTTTCCCTAAAAACCTCATTTCTTATCCGATCTAACCTCGTGTGTCCACACATCCACCTCAGCATCCTCATCTCTGCTACCTCCATCTTGCGCGCTTGTGTCTTCTTGATAGCCCAACAGTCTGTTCCATATGCTGCAAAAGTAAGAATATATAATGACTGAATCAAAAAGGAGAAGGGTTAAGCGTTTAGTTTGGTAGATTATGCGTCTGTTTAATAGCAAGAAGATGTGGGTTCGAATCCCAGTGTCTTTCGGTTTATTTGAGCTTTGTTTTTTTTTTACGTCCAACATAAGAATCGCCGGGTACTCCGTACGCGACACCCGTTGGCCGAAAGGTAGCCCGCGGCAGCCCAACCTGCATGCACGGAGCCCCTAGCCCACCATGCCACCAGTTCCAGGAAAACCTTACCCTTCACCCGCCCGAGGGCACGACAATGCAGAGCCGGTAAAACCCAGGTGCATCAGGAATCGAACTCGAGACCATTCGGCCAGGAGTCTTTCCCTCATTTCCATAACCACTGAGCTATAAGATCGTGGGTTATGGTGGGGTGGGGGTTTGGGGCATGGGTTGACACGTGGACTTCGAGGGGCACCGCTGGTCAGTTGCATGTTGGGTCGGTATGGCGGGGCGTGGCTGGCCCGCGTGGTTTGGCCACGTGTTATAATTTTTTTTTTCAATTATTATAAAAATGCACACAAAAAAATCATAGCCACATATAACATAGCCAATCCAGTCAATGAGAGCCGGCCACGGAAGACCGCTAGGCCCGCTCAACGCTCAGGCTGAAAGCCCCGCCCAAGGGGCCACGCCGAAACCCAAGTCCACCCAGGGTGGTGACTTAGGCGTTTATACCCAACCCACGCCACATACCCCATAGTTTAAGCCCATGGTTATAATTCATTATTTTGTTTGTAACTTATTGGCTATTCATTATAAGCAAATGTTATTAATTTACCAATTTTGTCAAGTTACATTAAATAGAAATGATGATTCCCACAAGTCATTAATTCATTTTCATATGTTTTAAACTTTGTTATATGTTTTTTTTTAAGTTTATAATTTAGAGGTCCGTAATATATATTTGCAAAAAAAAAAAAAAAAAAAAAAATTATAAAACAAAAATAAGAAAACAGCTAATACTTATAAATCAATTGATTTATACAACAACAAAACACTTACCTACTTAACTTGAGAAAGGTCTTCTAAAAATTATTGGAAATATTTTAGGTATCAAAAGTTAAAAAACAATTACACACCATGTTTTTAACTTATGATATATTAAATATTAAAATAAATTTCAAATCGTGTTTTCGGATGTATTCAGTCATTTTTTAAGTTTTTTATAGAAAAATAATTACTTTTTAGCAAATTTTTAAAAACGAAATTCGTTGGTCCATTTTTGTTTGTCAAAACGATAAAATAATCTTAATCATAACTAATTTTTATGTTTTACAATAAGAGAAAAACAATCTAAAGTTTCCCTTATATTGAAACTAACCCCATTATAAATAAATAAATAAATAAATAAATAAATAAATAATATATATTAGTTTTGTTGAAACCCCATTACTAATAAATAATATAATCTATATTAGTTTTGTTAAATTTGGGATGAAATCTCATATTTTTCGAAACTTGGTGATCCTTAATTGATCACTTTTTATTATTAATCAAGTGCACTAATTTATTATGTTTAGAATCATTTAATGTTTCTGAAACTGAAGGGTATAACGCTGAAAGTAGAGGGTTGATTGCTGTCGGTGAAGGATAGACTGTTGTCGTGAAGGATAGACTGCTGCAAGTGAAGGGTTAACTGTTATAGGTGGAGGATTTGACAGAGCCGGGTTTGAACGTCGACGAGACAATCACCTAAGGTTCGTCGGTGCAGCTGCACCACTTGGATTACAACCACAACCAATATCTTTGAATTAATTTGGTATTTAGAGTGAATTGTGAAGTGAGAGATGGAAATTTAGGATATAAAATGAAATGTTGTATTTATAGGGATCGGAATAATAACCGTTTGAAACTAGCTATTGTAAAAGAGCCGTTAAACAGAAGTTGTTTGTCGTTGGAAGAACCGTTTGAAAAAAAAAAGATGTGAAACAATAACCGTTTGAAAAAACAAGTAGTTATAAAAATTAAATGTAATTTTATTTTTTATTTATTTTACTTAAAAAATTATTCTCTTTTTTAGTTTATTATGAAAATTTATAATAATAAATAAATATTAAAATAAATTTATGAAAAATATATTTTATTAATATAAAAGAAATATAACTATTATTTATATATTTTATAAGTATATTATTTAAATTATATATAGTTTAAATAAAAAAAGTAGATGATGAATTTGACAGTGAGGTGAATATATGAAATAGTTCAGTGTTGAGAAAAAAAGTAAGATTTGAAACATTTGTGTTAGACTAGTGGGTATGGGGCCGTCCTCATGACCGTCCTTTAATCGTCGCCCCGACTCCTCCACCCCCTTGCTCCAGCGCCGGGCTAGGCCCGACTTCTCTGTCCGCTCACAGCCGGACTCGACACCCCTCATACATACATACATACATACATACATACATACATACATACATACATACATACATACATACATACATACATACATACATACATACATACATACATACATACATACATACATACATACATACATACATACATACATACATACATACATACATACATACATACATACATATAAAGGCGTTCATCCCTGACCATCTAGGTCCATTCCCTCTAAGCCCCCGCTTACGTGGCAGTGATGTGGCAGACTGGCAGCCTATCCCCTTAGAGATGAGGCTCACCATACAGAGTAGTCTTATGGATTGACGTGGCATGCTGATTTTTCTGTTTGTTTACGTAATTTATTACTTCCTCCATCCCACTAAAAGTGTCATATTTTGAATTTTCAAAGTCTTTATTTATAATCTTTGACTTTAATTATATATTTTTTTGTGTTATATAAAACTTGATGAAAATTAACCCGATAAAAAACACTTGTAAAACACACTAAAATCATATAACTTTCATCAAGTATTATCTAACACAAACAAAATTATTTAAGGCCAAAGTTTATAAATAAAGAATTTGAAAATTTAAAATATGACAATTTTAATGGGAAGAAGATAGTAATATAAAAAGAATGGTAAAAAACAATGTAATTAATAATAAGAAAAAATATATATATCAGAGATAATGCGGCAAACCCAAGCGGCCAACTGTCTTTATAAACAAAGCGTAAACCAGATTCTCACTCATCAAAACCACTCTGTTTTCAACTTCACTCTAAACCCTAACCAATAACCATTCATTCATATACCTTCTCACTCAAAATGTGATTTCATTCCGTTCGTCTCCACACAATTCAAAATCACCATGGATGCTTCTCCTTCAGCTTCCACAAGATTCAAAAACAATCTTACCTTCTCCTCCACTTTGCTCGACGATATTTACCGCTCAATCGACCAACAATCCACAGTTTGCACCCAAACTTCACGAAAAAAACACACCAAATCCGTCGGAAACCGTTGTTTTCAACACGATGATGACGATCATGAACACCGAGCCTCTTTGTTCCAGAAACTGAAGCAGAATAAAGCGCGCGAAACACCGGTCATTGTAAGATCATCATCATCTACAACAGATCCGGTAAAAACCTCGATGAAATGCAAACGTGATTCGTTTTGCTTCAATTCAAACCCTAGAAACATAAATGCATCAAAACCTGAATCTAAACATAAACATAAACACGATGAATTCATCAAATTACACGATGAATTTATCAAACAGGAGAAACAGAGAAACGTGTACGGTCACGATGATGTAAGAGGAGCACGAACAGATAAACGCGAAGGTAGCTTCGTGAACACGAAATCGAAAGTTTTGAAGATGTACAGTGATTTGAAGAAGATGAAGCAGCCGATTTCTCCTGGAGGACGGTTAACTACTTTTTTGAATTCACTTTTCGTTACAGGAAACAGTAAGAGATGTGATACCTCCGTCGTAACAACCACTGGAGGCATGAGTCGGTTAGACCGAAAATCAAATTCGGTAAACAAATCCACCACGTGTTCATCAATTTCTTCACCTTCACGTTCGTGTTTAACCAACACGACGACGTCGTTTAGAGGTAATGGATTTGGTGAGAATTTGATGAATAAAGGTGTGAAGCTGAATTTAAGTGATGAGAATAACTGTGTTTCGGAAGCTGGAAGGAGTTTGTTGAGGAAGTACAGGAAGAAGGTGGAGTGTGAAATGGATTATGTTGAAGATGAAGAAGATGAATGTGATGATGGGAAGAGTGATTCGAGCTCGGATTTGTTTGAGCTTGATAATCTTTCTCCTGTTCGAATTCGAAATGATCAAGAAGAGTTGCCTCTATATGCCACAACTAATCTTCATGCTAATCGACCCATTGTAAATAACCTTTTCATGTAATGTAATTATATAATTAATTAATAAAGAAAAGCTTTGGTTTTTTCATTATAAATCAATATTGTAGCTTTAAAAGGGATTAGAGTGTAAACGAGATAAGTCGAGTTTAAGCTTGATTGAACCTCAGCTTGGCTCACTAAGCCTCACATACTGCAAGCTTGGGTTTTCTTTGAAACTCTCGGTTTAAAGTTTAAGCTCGACTTGTTAGTAATTTTACAAACTTGAACTAGGTTTGAGGTTACGATTCAAATATTGTTAATCAAATATTAGATGTATGGTTATTTGCATATATATATTTTTTTATGTTTATAAATTAACAGAATACATATCATATGTGGTTATATTATACTGATTAGTTATTATATTATATGGTGCCCTGCTTGCGGTGTGCACATATAATGTATATATGTGTGGGCGTTCGGGGGCAAAAGTTAAACGGTACTAACTTTAACGTTATTTTACTAATTTCGTGAAAACAACGTTAAAAGCGGTGGATGGTTAATCATGCATCAGGTGGTAGCGTTGATAGCTGAAAGACACGAGAGTACATGCACCAATTGATCTCTGTCCCGATTGTTATGTGCCTTAGGTCCAAGGTTTGATACAAAACTACAATCGAGTCGGGGGTCTCACTGGAAGCAGCCTCTCTATTCCTACGGGGTAGAGGTAAGATTGTCTACATCTACCCTCCCCATACCCTACTTTAGCTTTGCTATTGGTGAGATTTACTAGGTATTGATGATGATGATGAGTTATTATATTATATAGAATGTCAATTAGGCTTTCAAAACCTAATCAAGTTCGATATATAAAATTCGAGCATGTTTATTAAATGTAAAGCAGTTTGTGATCAACCTCGGATTGATCCGACTGTTATAGGATATTATGATTGATCTTGATATTTTATGTGTGATTTGACTTGATTTGTTTGTTTTTTAGCGGCAAGTATAACTACTTTACATTATATTAAAATTTTAAATTACATTATTGCTCAGGTTTAAACCTAGGACCTCCCCTCTAAAAGACATGCGTCTGTATCAAGTGGATAGGCTGATATTTACACCAAAATTCTAAACTACGTGATCACTCAGGTTTGGCTTGACTTGTTTATAGTTAAACCACTACTTTTGTTAACTCTTTACGTAAGAAAACTCTTATGGTTTCATTTTTCTTAGGGGAATTGGCCTGTAATAATTCCACCTAAACCTTATTGGCCATTAATAATCCCATCTCAGTATATTCCCCCCACCAGTCCCATCTTTCACCTATTTTTCCTACAATGGTCCCCCGTTAAAAAAACTTAACGGAGTTAATCTTTTTTCCAAATTACAAACAGATTTTTTAGGGCTTTGTATCAGAACGACAATACGAGTCCATTGATGTAAAACTTGCCTCGAAACGGTGCTCAAAGTGACTTGATTTTGGTTAATTGGAAACTTAAACACCCGAATTGAAGCGCCGTTTTCATCGTTTGGAGCACCGTTTCGAGGCAAGTTTTACATCAATGTACTCGTATCGTCGTTCTAATCAAAAGCCCTAAAATTTGTTTTGTAATTTGGAAAAAAGCTTAACTCCGTTAAGTTTTTTTAACGGGGGACCATTGTAGGAAAAATAGGTGAAAGGTGGGACTGTTGTGGGGAATATTCTGAGGTGGAATTATTAATGGCCAATAAGGTCTAGGTGTGATTATTACAGGCCAATTTCCCTTTTTCTTAAAACATAAAACATCACATTTTAGTTTTCCAATAACTTTAAAAATAAATCACATTTCAATCTTCCATCTATTTATTTAGAAAAAAAAAAACAAATGCAAGACATTTTTAGTTTGTAGCAATCTGCTTGCAAGTCGCAACTGAAAGCCATACCCTTGATATTTTACATGTATTTTTTCAACATAAAAATAATAAGATTGTGTGATTATTATTCATATTGATGTTGATACAAAGGAAATGTGAAACGGTTGTACATGAAAGTTGAAATAAAGTTATGAACATCGATAAGCGAGTATAAAAGAGTGGTGTCTAAAGTGGAGATGAATTTTGTTGAAGATTTTGTCATCTATTCACACATAGAACACTTTGTGTAATATATGAAAAAACCGATCATAAACCGGCCACCTAATGTTTTTGTTTTGTACTTTTGTATGATATTCCTGTTTTTTATAGCTTTTTATGCTTGATGAGTCTCGACTTTTTTGTTTTTTTTAACGGTTCAAAGTATATCAAATTTGTATTTAGCGGAGCTCGAATTCTTAATCTATAACTAGAGTTAATTGTCAAAATCGTCCCTGATGTTTGGGCACGTTTGCCATTTTCGTCTAAAATCGTCCCTGTGGTTTTATATTTGCCAGTTTCATCCAAATATCCTCAACTTAACAGAAAAAAAAAGTAAGTTAGTGGTTTGGATGAAAATGACAAAAAGTTACAAACGTTGGGGGCAATTTGATACAAAAGTGTCATTTTGGACGAAAATGACAAACCTATCTAAACCTTAGAGACGATTTTGGCAATTAACTCTAATAAATATTAAAGATTCTCCAATTCTTGTAGTCTTTTCACCACTCTTCTTTTTAGTTACTTTATGTTTAAGTGATTCGTTCATAAATTTGTTTATATTTTATTTCATGTAATATAAATATTAGAGATTCTCCAATTCTTCCAAGTTTTTTTTTTTCGTATCTTTTGTATTTTTGAAGATTTAATTGATTAGGACGTTATCATAATTTCTAAACAGATTCCATCCTTCAATATTGAGTAAAACATCTAAAATTTTATTGAAAAAGTAATTAAAAAAGGGTGTTGCTAAATGTACCCTATTTTCTACTGAATGCACCCCCTCCTTTAACTTTTACATTAATTTAATTCAAACCCTTTTGTTTTTCTTTCATTTTTTATCTTTAATTATTATTATTACTAGTATTTGTTTTTAAAACGTTATTTTATTTAAAAAGAAACTTTTTTTGATTATTTAAAAAATAATCGTTTTCTTACGTTTTAAACTAAAGTGAGTCATTTTAATTTTGAAATGGATTTTTTTGTTCATAGGGCTTGAAGTGGGTATGCGAATTCGGTTTGTATAAACAATGATACACAAAAAATTAAATGATGCTTTAAAGCCAGCCAACTTAACTAACGTTTTATTTCTTTTTACGTCTTATTACTTTAACCGATAAAAGTTGTTAATTATATTAAAAAACATTTTAATATAATAATAATACTAATAAAAATAGAAATAGAAAAATAAGAGAACTGAAATACGACATAAATAAAAAATATAAAAGCAACTACTTTTTTTTCAAAAAAAAAGTTCTGAAACTTTTTTATTGTATAAAAAATATTTTTTTTATTAATTTTAATGACGTTTTATAGAAACATAATAAAATACTAGTAAAAAAAAGTGTCTTCAAATAATAGAAACACAATAGTTTACTTAAAACAAAATTTGAACTGTTTAGAGGGATGAAATTTAACAACTTTTAAATTATATTTTTAGAAAGGAGGTATGACTAGTGAAAAAGAGGGTGTATTTAGCCCACCCCTTAAAAAATCCAGTATAATAAAAGCAGGATTTTAATTTGTTTGCAAATTGATATTGAAAAACAATTCTAGATTTAAATAATTCTAACATTCACCACTTAGCTGACACCACTCTTAATTTTCGATTTGTACTATACCACTCCTAACTTTTCAACTTATTTTCTTCTGGCACTTCCAAACTGACTCAATCCTAACCTAGTTAGCTGATGTAAGATGTGACGTCATAAAAAATTGCTATGTCAGCAGCCACATCACCTACCACATCATCAAAACTGTTATGCCAGTTGCCACATCAGCTGTCACGTCATAAAAGTTGTCATGCCAGCTGCCATATCAGTCACCACATCATCAAAAATTACCATGTCAGCTACTCTGTCAACAAACAAAATGTCACATCAGCAAAAAAAAAAAATTAATTGGGTTAGGTTTTAGTTACTTTGGAAGTGCTTGAAGAAAATAAGTTGAAAAATTTAGAAATGATATCAGTCAATTGATAAAAGTTAGAGTTATTTAAATCTAATATCCAATTGAGAAATTGTGTTGTGGACTTGTGGGTCATAATCACCCTTCAATATTTTTGACTCCCAATATGTAACTTCATAATTTTGTACTAATATAAACGTTACTTTAAAAAATATGTTTACTTTTATAAAAAATGAACAGTTGTGATATTAATATATGGGTGTGCTAAAAGGTGTTATTTTATTTCGAGTGTACTTTGGATAAATGGAGTGAGATTTTGTCGGGTACTCGCATTGTTTGTTGCTACACTCTTATTATAATTGTCGGCCTTTTCTCATCGACTTTTCATCTCTATTTTTATTCACTTAATATTGTGTTATATATTGAGGGGATGAGGTTCATTACAGAACACTAAGGGGCTGTTTGGTAGCCTCTTAATGACCATTCAGATGCTACCTCTTAATGGTTTAAACCTCTGAATGAATAAGAGGTAACCTCAAGTCTGAATGGTTAAGAGATAACCTCTGAATGGTAAATCATCACATGTCACATTCTTCTACCTTCTTATTGGTAAAATTCTTAATGGTTCCATTAAGAGGTAGCCTCTTAATGACCATTCAGAGGCTACCAAACAGCCCCTAACTATTACGAGAATAAAAAGAACAACTCTAAAACACTAATTTTTGGGATTTAAGTTTCATGTTTTTTGAATTTTAAGTTTCCTACATTCATATGTTTTATATATACATAAAAATCCATTTTTTTACCTACACGTAGCTTACATACATGTTGGTAATTTAACCTACACATAACCTACATATGTGTAGGTTATACAAAAAGTGAAAATTTTCCATATTTATTTTTGAATTCTAGTGTAAGAAATAATAAATCTTATATTTGCAACATTTTCATTTACTTTTTAGGTTTTTAGGATTGAAAAATAAGGTGATTCATTATGTTCTGCGTGTTCTCACAATATTTTGTGTTCTGCATAGAACCTTCCCCTATATTGAGGAAATCTCTGCTTTTTATCATCACAATCTAATATTGTGTTAGTTATAGTCACAGCGGCGGATGTACGGGTTGGTCAGAAGGTGCACGAGATATCCCTCAACTTTTTTGGAGAAATACAAAAAAATAATAATATTTGTTTTATGCATCGGATACCCCTGAGCAAACCGAATGTACGGAAAGAAATCTCAGTTTTATGAATATAAGATAAAAAAATTTTTGGGATACCCCTAAATTTTTCTTCTAGATCCGTCACTTGTTATAGAGGACATCTTTGGTCTTGATGACCTTTCTAAATCGTGCTATCACTTTCAGATTATAGTATCTCTATGGGTATTTGAAATCTGATAATTAAAATTTAAAAAGAGTGTGTGTGTTTATGTCTAGTGCCTACCCTCAAAATAGACCAAACATATGTAGTTATACACTTATATGTTATATGTTGCAAAATGCAAACTATATCATCGTTTTCTTGAAAGTTGAAACAACACAAAAATTTTCAAGAAATAATGCATCAGTTTAATTAGCAATTCGGTTGGCATAAACTCATGCATCAGTTGATTTGGCTGGTTATTAGGATACGAGTTCAAATGAATCGTTTACACATGTACTTTGGTTGGTGGCTTGGCGCTGACCCTTTTAACCTCGTTGCTCAACGAAGCCCAGAAATCAATTAACATCAAACGAACACGCATTCCGCAACTTTAAACCTATGCTATCGTCCGGATTTACTTTATTTGACACAAAATCATAATTCTTTTCATTAACGATGGAAACAATTGTATAAGAATGACAGATAAACGGTCAACAAGTTGCGTCGCAACTCCATTTTGAATAACAAATCCAATTCTTCCAAAAATAAAATTTTGGTTCCTTAGCATCGGAAAATTGTTGTGCACGACCCTCTACACTCTATCCAAAAACCCATAGCTTCAGGGACAAATAAACCAAAGATATCAAAGTCAAAGAGAGAAAATACCACGCCATCAGCACACATTTTGGTTTCACATCCTTACCCTCTTTTTGATTTGTTTATTCTAATAGTTAATTACTGTTTTCGTCTCTGTGGTTTGTCAAAAATCACTATTTCAGTCCATTAGTTTAAAAATTGCGATTTCAGTCCCTGTGGTTTCACTTCCGTAACCATTTCAGTCCCTGTGGTTTCACTTTCGTAACCACAGGGACTGAAATGGTTACGAGGTGGACTGAAATGGTTACGAAAGTGAAACCACAGGGACTGAAATCGCAATTTTTAAACTAATGAACTAAAATAGTGATTTTTGACAAACCACAGGAACGAAAACAGTAATTAACTCTTATTCTAATTATGTGAGAACAAATTTATAAAATGAAAGATGTTTGAAAATCACTTTTTTTAAGGCTTATTCTATTTTTTTTAAGTACACTTACTAATTATTTATATGCATAGGTGGTGGAGAGCCAACCCTAGAGGATGAAAACTGGTCGTTGATGGTGAAATGGGGGCTTAACAGTGATGAGTCAACTAGGAGCAGTAGCCTTACCAACCCTACTGCCGCACGCCGTCACTATTATTTCCGGCACATCATGTGCCTCCGACCTGCATGGTGTGTTACACATAGTACCCCCCAAATATACAACCCATTTTCAGTTATTTATACACTTTCACTTGTTTCAATAACACATGCATCTACAGTGTTTTTATATCATATCATAACATTTGTGTTATTATGAAAGTTGTGGGATAGATCTAGAGTAGTTTATTTATTTTTAGTAAAATGTCAAAATCGCGCCTTAGGTTTAGTTATTTTGCTTATTTCATACAAAATAATTTTTTTTTGCATTTGAGTTCTTCATGCTTGTGTTTTATTGTTGTTTTTATACATGAGTTTGGCAATTTATTACGATTTCCGTCCTCGAAATTTGGTCATCGGGAATGAAAATGACAAAAAATTTAAACTTTTTAGATAAAATGACCTCACGATAATTAAAGTGGTAAAAGTGATCAAACCTTAGGGATGAAAATGACATTTTACTCTTTTATCTTTTTGTCTAGTATCAAAAATAAAATGTATGATAAAATATGGTGTAGATAAAGTAAATCCTTGACTGGGGCCGGCTTAACGGGCTTGGTTTTAATTTCTAACACATAGAAATCTATCAAAACCCTAGCCCGTTTATTTCCAGTATAAGGGGCATTTACTTCACTCTAATAATGAGAGATCTTCTTGTATCCTAATACATCACATACTCATAATCTTTACGATGAACTCGGACCCCTTCTAACAAGCCTGTTCATTATGTTGTACGACTCTTGATTCGTCACAGGGAAGACAAAGTGTGATGAGTTCATATTCTTAGTTGTTGTGGCAATCCTAATCTCTATCTCGACGGATCCATATAGCAACAACGCATAATATTATAAAAATGTACTATTATATTATATTTTATGTAATAATTGCAAACATATTGTATCTAGAGGTCATAGGTTTAAACCCATCTAGCTTCTTTAGGTATCTGTCTTTTTGAGGGTCACCAGTCTATCATAAATTAATGATAGATCCACTAGTTAGTAGGGCATTGGTGGGTTTCAACTTAAAAACTAATAAGAGATAAAAAATTGGTAATTAGCCTTGTATATCGCACTATGTTTGCATTATAAACAGGGATGGGGCAAAAAAAGCCTGAGCCCAAGGGGTATATCCGAAACCTGAAATATATGGGTCGGGTATATCCGAAGTCTGACGGGTATGAGATTAGAAATATAAAAAAATCGGGTACGAGTATAGGATTTAGAGATACCCGCCCGATACCCGACCCGTTTACCCGTATAATATCCGAAAAGTATATTAATTTATATAAACTTTAGTACATACACTTATTCATTATTCATAGATTTTGCTGTGTTGTTTGTCTTCAAGACTTTAACATACAAATATAAGATTTTATGTTTAGTTATGTTGTTTCTATGCGGATTAAAAATGCGTGTTAGTTTTAGGATTTTCTAGATACATTTCAAGTTGATAGGGAGATTACTTGGGTTCCAATTAATGCTATGATTTTTCATGTATGGTGTTTGATTAAATGCAAAATACTTAAAATGACATTATGCGTTCCAAAGTAGTAGTACTTCAATTAGGTAAGACTGATTCTAAACACACCCGTCCTGATTATACCCCCTTGTGAGCGGAAAACTGCCGGTCCCACGCGAGCCCCACCTGTATGTATGTGAGAGGAGGGGGGTGTAAAAAGTAATTAGAGGGGTGTAGAAAGTAGCACCCTTAGTTAATTATGTAGACATAAGTTTTAAATATGTATTTAAATATGAGACTATCCTCATTCACAACCCAACCCAACCCAACCCAACTTTTAATAAAAAAAAACTAATTTCTCTCTCTTCCACCTACACACCCCAACCTAACCCAACCTTTCACACTCATTAACAACCCAACCTAAACCATTTTTTTATTAAATAAATATGACATATATTATAAGTTATTCGATAAAATTTATCATAAATAATAAAAATGTTTATATTTTTAAACTTTATTATTTTAAATATAAAAAGTTATTAAAAATAAAAAAGAAATTTTATCAAAAAAATCTAACAAAACAATAGAATGTTGATATGTGACAAATAAGATAACGTTAGATAGAAAACAATTAAAATAATATATCACTTTTTATAAATTTTATATCTGCATGTTCACAAAAAAAAATAAACAAAACTGTGAGTTTGGATTTTTAAAAACAGTTAAAATTTATTAAGTTATTAGAGATAATCTAATTATATTTATTAGTAATTATGTTAGAAGGAAAAAGAAAATATAAATAAATATATCATCCAACCTCCTATTGACATGTGGCAGATAAAGTGTGAAATGGATGTCACAACCTAGGTCGTTCCATCGACCAGGTTGGTGGATTTAATTGAATTTTCCATTTTATTTTTATTATTTTGGCAACCTAGGTTGGGGCAATGTCATTAATGGGGATAGTCTGATATGTTGTTATTATCATATTTTCCTTTATTGTAGTTACTAAAATACTAAATTATATAAACATTAGAGTAAAAATGCACATAGGAGTCTCAATGGTATTTTTAACAAATTAACGGGTATACTCGATATCTGATGAGTAATTATTCAAAAAATACTCAACGGGTAATAGGCCTAGTATGAGACAAAGAATTACAACCGAGTACGGGCCCATTGCCAATCCTAATATAAACAAAGTAAATAAAATAAAATAAAAGTTTAGTGAACTTCGAAATTACAGACGATGAAATGCGACTTTTGGACCGTGAAAGGGGGAAGGTTGTCAATGACTCAATGGTCGATTGCCAATGTGGCCCACACTTAACAGTGAGGCCCATCAATGCCGGCCCGTACGGCCTTTATGCCCCATTATAGAGAAACTATTTTTTGATTATTTTTATTCAAGACCACCAATCTATATCTATACTATATAATAAAGAGTAAATTTCAAAATTCGTCCTTTATGTATGTCTAAAATATCAAAGTATGTCATTTATCTTTAATAACCTCAGAAAACATCCTTAATGTTTGAAAAACCAATCAGGTTATGTCCTTTACCCTAAACCTTGTTTGTTTTCCCAGTTAAATCAGGTCACATGTGAAGCACATGAGGGCATTAATGTCATTCTACCTACCAATATATATATACACCCACACATACATACAGAACACACACACTCATCTTTCTCTCTGCTCTCTCTCTCTCTACTACCACCACCACCGCAAAATCCGGCGTCGCATTTTTCAAAATCCGGTAGTCTGTCAATAACCGCCTCCACTACACCTGCTTCCACGAAGTCCGTCGAAGATTTCGTGACTGCTGATTTCCGCTCGGAGTTCCCTTTCAAAACCTAAACCCTCATGAGCAGTGACTTCCCTTTCTTCTCCCCTCTCGTCTCCTGTCCGGCGACCGAAGCTGGACTCCAACGACTATGCCGGCCCGTTCTTGCTCCGACGAGACACTCAGACCACACCACCACCCTCCTTCTTCACCTTAAATCCACCACAAAACCCCCATGTTTTCACGCGATTAAACGGCCGGCCACCATGGTGGTGGCGGCATACGGCTGCAACGACAGAGAAATAGGGAGATAACGAGAGAGATCGAGGAGAGAGAAAGCTGCAGAAAGAGAGAGAGAGAGAGAAACGGCGCCGGTTCCGGTTCTGGTGTTGTTCTTACTCCGGCCGTTCTCCGATGATGACGAAGATGATGTTCTCTCTCTCTCATCTCACGCCGGATTGTTCGAGGTGAAATGCTAAAGCAAGCGCGAAATCACTGCTTCGACTTTTGAGGTATTGTTCGAGCGATTTCAGAAGTGAAAGATCGAAAAATGTGGTTTTGGAACAGGTTAGGGGTGAGATTGATATAGGTGAAACGAGGGAAATTGAACTTGGAATGGTGGAGGAGATGATTGTCAGGCTTAACATGTGAATCTTTCACTAGAAACAGAGACTTTTTTTTCACTTTGTTTGTGAATCTTTCAATAGAAACAGAGATGGTAGTGGGAGTGAGGTCCGATGGTAGCGGTGGTGGGAGGTGGATGTGGCTCTCTCTGTGGGGTTTTAGGGTTTTTATAACAGGATGGTAGGTAGAATGACATTAATGCCCTCATGTGCTTCACATGTGACCTGACTTAACTGGGAAAACAAACAAGGTTTAGGGTAAAGGACATAACCTGATTGGTTTTTCAAACATTAAGAATGTTTTCTGAGGTTATTAAAGATAAAGGACATACTTTGATATTTTAGACATACATAAAGGACGAACTTTGAAATTTACTCTATAATAAAAGAAACCTGATTTGTGACACATGTCATCCAATGAGGGCATCAATAATTTATAGATAAATTTTCAATTTTAAATTAAGAAGATTTAAATATTATATTTGAATTTTATTTTGATTTGAAATTATTAAACAAAATCCCATAAAATTAGTAACCATGTGTATACGAAATATCTACAAAAGTAAATTGCAATGTCGAAGTTTGATAATCATGAAAAACAATTAGTTATTTATATTATCTGATTAAGTGTAATCTTAATAAATAACTTTAGTGTTAAAAACTTTTTAAATTTTTAATGCAAGTATATTATTATAATCTTAATAAATAAATTTGATATTAAAAACCTCTTATAATTTTAATACAAGTATTTCATTATTAGGTTAGAACCCCGTGTATTACACGGGTTGGATAAATGTAATTTTATATATTAAATAATAAAAACTTATATCTTTATGAACCTTGTATATTGTACGGGTTAAATAAATGTAATTTTATACATCAAATGATAAAAAAGTTATATCTTTAAAACATGTGTATTACAGAGATCAAATAAATGTAATTTTGTATACTAAATACTAAAAACATCGTATCTTTTTACTCTTCATATGCTATGCATATTATCTATGTCACATAGAAAACATCATGTTTTTTAGATAAGTTTACCATGTCAAATAAGTAATATGCATATTATCTATGTCACATAGAAAACATCATGTATTTTTAGATAAGTTAGATATATGTGTTTTAAAACAAGGTAAACTCTTAACATACATATTTTCTCCTATTGTAACTAAGATGTAGAGGTCTGTGAAAGGTATCTTCACATTCGGAATGTTATAACTTTGTTTTTTTAAATTTAGACTTACTTAGTTGTCGTATGGTGTCTCATGTCTTTATTTTTATTTTTTCACTTATATATATGTTTTATTGGTTCAATTGTACATGTAAAGTATTACACTATACATAGTATTTTGTCAACTATAGTTAATTGGTTTTATTGATTCAATTTTTGTCTATTCATTTACATTACTTTTATCTGTCTAGAAGTCCCTTTTCAGACCTTTCAAATGGTATGGGACATTATTACATTATCAATAGTTTTTATTGGTTTCCTTACTAATTGTGATAAAAGTAATTATTTCGTACAATTCATATTGGTTTATAGCTTTGAATACGAGCATACCTTATATTAATGTTAATGATAGCGAAAGTGAGGAAACTATATTTGGATGGTAGAAAATATAATATTATGCCAACATTAACCCGTCAGAATAATCTATTATCAGATAAAATCAGACATGTTATCTTTGAACAAGAAAATGTCACAATAAATATTAGTAGTGGTACAAAATTTTAAGTTCCTATGACAAATTCTAAAACAAATAACAGATCATATTATTATGAATGCCTATACAAACTTCAATATTTATTTCGTATTTGATCTGTGTATTACTCTATATTACATATACTTAGATCATATTATGAACATATTTTTTTTTATTTCACATTATAATTATGATTCACCCTGTGTATTACACGGAGCAATAACCTAGTGCCTCATTATAGAGAATAATTTTTGATTATTTTATTTATGACCACTTAGAATGCCTCATTATAGAGAAACTATTTTTTGATTATTTTTATTTAAGACCACTTGGAATACTCGGTTTTTTTTTTTCTAACAATAACTTCACAAAAAGCACCTAATCAAAGAACCATATACAAAATACTCGATTTCTTGATAGGATATCTTAAACATTTCAAAAATTATCCCAAATTTTGGCATGTCTTCATACTCGATTTTTAGTTATATAAAGTTTCTGCGGATCTTAAAGGTTTAATTACTTGATAGCATATGAATAATTAATATATTATATGGTTTTATTACCAGATTGTATCTGTTATTTTCTGTTTGGTAACCAGATTGTATGTTATGTTTCTGTTTGGTAACATACATACACAGATTGTATGTATGTTTCTGTTATAATTGTTTGTTTAGTTTTGTAGAATGTCTTCTTACAAAGAATCAAACGAGAATCCGGCTGCTCATGTTGATATGATTGATGGAGAGGACGGCCCGAATCCAATAATTGATGAATCGGGTGATACCGATGTAGCTGATACAACGACCGGAGGTGCCGAAAGAGTTTGCAATCTACTTGTAGTGTTTTTAAAAGCTACTAATTTGTTTTCCGGTACATCGTATCCAACTTCAAACTTGTTTCTTATTGAAATTTATGAAGTGAAGAAAGAGATATGTAGTGCATTTTTTTTCGATGATACTTTCTTGTAGAACATCAGTAAACCAATGTATGTGAAATTTGAGAAATATTGGGGGGAAATTGGGATCCTTATGTCTATTGCATCAATTTTAGATCCCCGTTTTTAGATGTTCTGAGTTGAGTGAACTTTTGAGAGATTGTATTTAAAGGATGAATGTACGATCATGGTTCAAGATATGAAAAGTAAGTTAAAATCATTTTTTGACAATTATTGTAATGCATATAAGACATCTGAGGCTGCCATGAATAGCTCAAAAACATCTTATAATGAATCAAGTTCACACACGAATGATTTTTTTGCTTGCCTCAATTCAAGAACCATTGTAGCAAGTTTCCGGTTTTGAGTAAGATGGCGAAAGACATTTTTGGCATCCCGATCACTACCGTGGCTTCCGAATCAGCCTTTAGTGTTGGGGCGTATATTGGATGACTACCAGAGATCTCTTTCAAAGGATATGGTGGAACTTCTTGTTTGTGGAAGTGATTAGTTAAAGGCGAGCTCAAAAACAACCTTAAAAACATTAAAAGTAAGCTTTTATTACATTTATAATCTACTTATACTTTTTTAGTTTATGCATTAACATTTGTATTTTGTTTATTTAATGTGTAGCAAGCTGCAAGAGATCAAGAAAAATTGGAAATTAATGTGTTGACTCCAGATGGGTCTGATAATAAATGAAAGGTATTTTTATAATTAACAAAACCTAAAAGTTGTTATGTAATATGTAGAACTTAATGGTTTTGTTTAATACTTGTGTTTATAGGTTATATATTGATTTGAAGTTGAATTTTGTGGATGAAGATGATCAAGCTTAAAGAAGAAGTTTATGGCTTTTAAACTAAATGACAATTTGTATTCGCACTTTATTTTTAGAACATTTTTAGAATCATGATTTGAGTTATGTATTGCTTTTATTAGTAAAGTGTTGGACATGTTTTAATTAAGTTAGAATTTGTTTTTGTTGAACGAAGCATTATCATTCAATCGAGCGAAACCGAGCGAAAACAATCCGCTCGATTTTTTTTAGGATTTGATAAAAACCGAGCGAAACTGAGCCGATCGATTCAAATTCAATCCGAGCATGAGCATCACTTTTGCGCTCGGTTTTGCAAATTTGATCCGCTCGGATCGGATCGGTTGTAATTCAATCCGAGCATGAGCAGACCCTCGATCGGATCGGATCGGTTCGGTTCATGAACACCCCTAGTTTTATGTAGCTTAATTAGTAGGACATTATAAAAATCTATATGTATATGTATATGTTTATAAACCTTGACAGCAGGTGTATATAAATGTCACACCCCAACCGATGGCGGAAACATCGGGATGAGACGAAGTGTGTATAGATTGTTAGAGACGTCATAACACTATGTGACAATATTTAATTAAATTCAAATTTCATTGAAATACTAAATTGTCATACAAGGTTCAAATAAAAATAACAACATAGTTTCAAATTGTAACATAACAACAAAGATAAATTAATCTAGGTGTGTATCTAGTCCACCCTAAATCTCGTTTCATCTTTAGTCCATACTTCAACAATTAACCTGCAACATGTATTAAAATAGAGTTCAATGCAAAAGCAAAGGCGAGTATACAAGTTTGATTACATAGCATAATAGAATAAAAACTCATATCCAACATGTAACGTAGTGATTAAATTTACTAGCGATGCAATTTTTGGCGTACTATATGATCAAACCCAAGAATACAACGCACAATAGCCTAATCCCAATAGTTTAGCGGGATAGAAATGTTTAACTCAACAATACCCAATTAGAATAGCGGGCGGGGCGTTAATCCTATAGCGCTATAATTGTTAAGGCGGGCTAGCAAAGTTAATGAGCATATAACGTTCCAAATCGTTCATAGAGCATACAAGCATAGCAAATATTCACAATAGTTTCATGTCACGTTCATAGATAGAGTATGTTTTGTTTAAGCATAAAAGTTGTTTTGAATAGGTATACATGTTGCATCCCAAAGTGTAAAGGGGAAAAAGGGATCGAGTATACTCACGATGGTTGCGTATAAGGATTTCTTGTAGATAAGCGCACGAGTAAAGATTGAGAATTTCCAAAATAACGAACAGGAGCGGTTATCCTAGATATTATCATAACATGATCAAATTGATATTTACAAGTTAGTTTCTAATGTTTATGGTTTACAAATTATTTAATATTATAATTTATCTCATTAAATAACATTTAATTTCATAAAAGAGATAAGTTATTAAGAGTTTATAAATTTAGAGGTTTGATTATAAAAGGGGAAAGAATAGAGTAGCAATTATATAAAATTGTTAAGGTTAATTATTAGATATTAACCTTTAATGTTACAAAAGGGGTTAAACTAACTTGTTAGTTATTTAGGTTAAAATAACTTTTAAAGTATTAATTAAAACAAAAGAATAGAATTCTAAAAATAAAGAAAAAAAAATATACTTAAAAAAAATTAAAACCACCAAAGCTTTGTTGTGGTGGTCCCTTGTGTAGCAGCAACAACACCACCACTTGATCTAAGCTTTGTTTTGTGATGAGTTTGGTTTATTAATTCTTTAATAAATTGCTCTTATCAGTTCAACTTCTTCTTTAATAAGTAAGACATAAACGTAACTGTTGTCATCTTTCTTTAAAAAGGCATTCATTCATACATACACTATTACCATATTTTTAAGTTACCATAATATGTTTTATGAAAGAAGATCCAAGAACTGAAAATGAACGGGAAGAAATATTTATACCGAATGATGAACTAAGTTCCAACGCATCAACGACGTGAATCCCGGGTCCCGAGGTGTTCGTATCATCTTCATTAAATAAACGTAAACTGTTATCCTTGTCTAGTAGTTATAATTATGTGATGTCGAAAAGTGAACGTTTCAATAGCGAAATAACGAAGATCAAATGATAATGAAATAAAAATTTACCGAAACGAAGATCCGTGAGTTTCGGCTTGAGCTTTCGTCTCCGGTGGAGCTCCGACGGCTGCGGCGAAACGAAAGAAAAGAGTTCCGTCGACCTCCGTACGGCTCCGGCGAGCTTCAAGTTTTTCCGGCGACGACTCGACTTCTCCGGCAAGGACCGGCTACGTGAAAGAGGTGTGTGGGTGTTACGAAAATGGAGAGGGTGCTGAAGCGTCGTTTATCCGGTTGCCGGTAAAATCCGATTGTCGGGATGTAATCAGAAGGTGGGGAGGGGTCTGATAGTTGAAACCCCTTTTTTTGTTGCATAGTGGAACCGAGAGGGAGAGAAAGGTTTGGACGTTTGTTTGCGTGGTGTGTTTGGAAGGTAAGCTTCTCATTCTGTGTGATTAGTTATTGTAGATAAGAAGTTTTTGAGAGGGGTGTGGATAATGTAGTGGCTGTTGATATGCAAAGAGAAATGGATTTAGGGTTTTAGTTTAAGGGTGAATTAAATGCAAGTTGTTAAGGATATGGAGCCAAAAATTGGTCCAATAAGCTGGCCAGGATTGACAGCGCATGGATCAGCTTATTATTATTACTATTATTATTTTTCTTTTGACATGGGAAGTCCCTAAGTTTAACATAGTTGATGTCTCCATGCCTTCTTTAGTTATTTAATATATAGGTGGGTGTGTAATGCCTAATAATTAATTAATATAAATAAGTGAAGTAAAATAAATAAATAAATAAATAAAATAACTAATGCGGTTGTGACATGGTCGGCTTCTGATGGTTCCTTTAGCGTGAAAAGGATGGCTGAAGTCAGCATTCAACTTTTGGCCGACATTGTGTTTAGTATTATAATGTATTATTAAGAATTTTAATATACCAGTAAGTAATTTTATCAAGCATATACATCTATATAATAATAGTTAATTTTATATAAAACATGAAATTAGGTGATAAGTGTGTATAAAAATAAAGGTATGGGTTGTGTATTGTGAACGTAGGATCAAGTGTTTGCACGTATAGGAAATCTAGAATCATGTATTAATTGTCAGTTACACATGCGTTTACGAGGGTACGAGTGTGTATCAAATGTATACCAGGATTAAATGTTTAAGCAAGTAACAAACGAGGCGTAATTCGTATGAAATAATTAATTTTATTACGATCGAAGCCTCGGATTACAATCATACGAAACAAAAAAACAATTACGAGAGTTTACAAGTTTCCGAAAATAGAAATACATTATAGACTTTCTAAATAAGGAATGTTACAAAAAGCGAGGCGCTACAATAAACATCCATTTGATGCAACTTTACTCGTCTATAATCTATATATGTTTATAATTTGCTTAATCTATTTGGACACCCGAGGATCTATTTGGACACTTAACCGCTCCTATATGACTCGTATAGGTTTATTCGAGTCGTATAGGGTTAACGGTAGATAACACAGACTGTCACTGTCAGTTTATATCTGGCGGTTGGTCGTAACGACTCGTATAGACCTATACGAATCGTATACAACCCAGATGAATTTTTGGTGTTCAAAGATGGCAAATGTAGGTGTTTATTGTTTTTTTAATATTAATTTAATATGTTTTGTATTTTATCGTATCGTGACGTATCATATTGTGTTGTGTCGTATCGTATTGCGTTGCATAGTGTCGTGTCGTGTCGTGTCATGTCGTATCGTATCGTATTTTGTCGTATCGGATTGTTACGTATCGTACATTTTTTCAATATTAATTCTAAAAATTTTATACGTATTATATTGTACGTTTTGTATCGTGTTATACATTATACGATTTATATAGGGTCCTTCGTATTAGGCTGATACGCATCAATTTATTCCTTATGCGACTCGTATAGATCAATATAAGTCGTATAAAAGCCGTATACGACACAATTTTGATGTATATGAATCCTATAGATGTAAAATCCTTTTTTCTTTAAATTAGGTTTTTGCTTTTCATGATGTATATTAAATTAGGTATTTGACGTATTTTGACGTTACGTGTCATATTGTGACGTATATTGTCTATACGTTTCGCATCGGTGTCGCTTGGTTACGTGTGGTATCATATTGTATGATTATGTGTCAGTTTGTATAAAATCCAATCGTATCATTACATGTCGTATTGTATGATTACTTGACGTATTTTGTCATTACAAGTCGTACGGTGACGTATATTGTCTATACATGTCATATCGGTGTCGTTCGCTTACGTGTGGTATCATATTGTTTAATTACGTGTCGTATTGTATCATTACGTGTCGTACTGTATCATTATGCAAACATACATTAAAAAATACAAATTAACCTACATAATACACAATGTCATCTGGGTCTGGATTCATTAATGCTTGAAACCACTCTATATGTTGCGCATAGTTATCATACCATAGTGTCACTTCGTCGCCTCGGTGTTGATCCCAAAGATAGTTCGGTAAAGGCATTAGGCATTCCCCTTTAGATTGACAGTGATTAAATGACTTTCGTCAAAAAAATACATGGGATACCACTTGATGAGGGAGACATACTACGTTAGGATGATATAAGGAGAAGAAAGTGTGACTGCCTCCCAAGCTTAACAGGTGAACAATCACACCAAATCTGTTAGCAAGCAGGACTTCCTTTTTTGACCCATTCTTGCAACTCATCGCACGACATAAAATCCTAAACAACGTAATGGTTAATATTTATCTAAAAAGACATAAATGAAGAATTGTCATACCTGCTTAGTTTCATACATAACTTGCGAGTAAGGGGATTGCTCGTCAACTAATGACTCTTGGGTGTAAGAAGGTTCATCATATTCGTTGTGCCATAGTTTTGTGTCCGTACGAGGCTTCATACCCGTTTAGTAGTACTTACTTTCAAACGTTTCATAACTTATTTTTTAAAATCAAATTCCATCTATTTTGAATATCTAGATATAGTATTTTATTATCTACCACGTGTGTTATCAGTGGCGGAACTTGACCAAAAGTTCTAGGGGCGGAAAGTTATGGGACTAAAAAAAATTCTATTGCTACGTTTCGGGTTATATATTCTGCTCGGGTCAAACAATAATAACTCCAAATAAAACTACATAATTTTCTTTTACACATAAAAAGACGCTAAATATTGTTTAACAAAAACAAAAACCAAATATTTATAATGATGCGAGATAAATGTTAAGTACCTGGACGAAGAATTACAAATCAACCCAAGATCTTTAAGATAAATGGTAAGTACTTTTAAGACCTTTAAGATAAAAAAGAACCCTCAAATTTGATTTATATATAAAGTAGTAAGAAACTTTACTGAAAGTTTATAAACAATTATAAAACTTATTATAGTAGCCCGTTCTTTACATTTTTTTAACTCAATACGAAAATATCTATAAATATTTTTGACAATAAACTTGATAAGGGCAGAGAAAGGCAAAATAATTGACGCGAACTGACCTATATAATTTTAAATTTTCAAACAAAAAATCAGAAATATTACACTTTTAACCGAAACCTCATAATGTGGGATGGGTGGGGGGTTGCACCCCCGTCCCTTAACAGCTATGCCACGGTGTGTCATTAGTCAAGCTAAAAACATACGAGTATGATTGAATTTGTTTATTCGTATTATATATGATTAAAGTCAACCTATGTGCGTAGTTTGCCAATGGGGTTGGTTTACAAGTCTATTCTTAAATGAGACTTTTTCTTTTGTTTATTTTCTCAAGTGTTTGAACATGTATATTCTAATTGTTCATATCCCTTTCATATTGTTGGATGACTGTTTTATATAATTTATAATATGATACTTTGGAAGACTTTATCATGTTTTAAAATGGTTATAATTTGGTATTTAACCCTCGTTTTCACTTACCATTGTTTAATGCTACATTAGTAATGTAGATGTTTTGTTACTTAAGTAATATTTTTTGGATTGGTCCGATTGTTGTGGACGAGACATTCCCTTGTAATGACGTTTGTCTATACTATCAAACAAAGAGTTTTACAATACCGTGCAAGTCGATCATGCCAACGTATATAAACACTTTTCTATCGTGATACGATTCAATGCCCTTACACTTCTCTATTTTGCACTATAACATTTTTTTGTATCATAACATTTTGTGATAAGCTCCACAAATAAAAGGCAGCTGCTATAATAAAAATTTATTTGAAAACAATCAAAACATACTTGCCCTCTTAAACCTTACAATGCGAGAATAAAATGGCAAAATGATCCCCGAGTTCAAGCCACTTTTGCTACTTCAGTCTAAAAATAAAACTTATTGTATCAGGGCCCTGAAGTTCCATTTTTGTTATCATTTTCATCCAATTGGTAAATTGGATTAAAATTTTCTGTAAAACTTCTCCTCTTTTTATCGTTTTCCACATTTAAATGAATAGTATAATCATCATTTTATGCCATAATATATTTTAATAAAATTTGGAAAACAACAAAAAAAGAGAAGTTAACATAAAATTCTAACTCAGTTTGCCAATTAGATAAAAATGACAACAAAAATGAATCATCAGAGACCCATGTACAAAAAAAAAAAAATTTAAACTAAAGTAATAAAAGTGACCTAAAATCATGGACCATTTTAGTATATTACTCTTAATTAATGCAAATAAATTATTAGCATATTACTCTTAATGCAAATAAATAAACAAATGATGACCTGTGGCCGATTGGTCATAGTATTAACTGGGTAACTAAATGAGTCCAAAGCCATGGGCCAGAAGTCAAGAATAATAACTGGACACAAGTAGTCCAGTGGGCTGTTTAACTAAGCAAACTTACTTTTTAAGAATCTTTAAAAATATATAAAAATACTTTGTGTTAATTAGACAGATGCTTTCGCGCTACTCTTTTTTTTTTTTTTTTCAAAATACATATTATGAAATTTCAAGGTCTTAGGTTCTACATTATTAAAATCGTAATTTTAGTATAACATAAATGGATTATAGTTGATATGCTTAACATGTGAATCTATGGCATATTCAGACAACTCTCCCTTTATGTATCATGTATGTTAGGATCGCGGTATGTATGTATCATGTATGCATGCATTAAAGTGTGGGATTTAAATCTTTAATAGGGGTTTAAAGATGAAACTTTCGATAAGAAAATTGCAACATTATTTGCTTAATTTAGTTTTCCACTTCAGGAACCTTCTATTATTTTTTTTATTTTCGATTGGAGGATAGAGTTTCTTTACATTTATAAAATACAAATAAGTCAATTATGTATATTTATTGCCGGACTATTGAGTAGACGACTCGTTAAAGTATGCTGAGATATTGTATTATCGATTTAAAAATACAATAAAATAATTTTAGGAGGCTTAGCCGGTGCACGTCCGCCATGTACACGTGGGAACAACTTACTGGTCAAAATTCTATAAAATTTTAAGCTAATAACACGCCTTTCACCCGTGTGAGGTTGCTTAAATAGCTTGTATTTTTTTTAACGCTCAACTAAATCACTGGATAAGCATCCTGTGATGTCCTCAATCGAGTAAATGTATCCCCTCCTTTATTACGGTCAGAGTTGGATACATACCCGAGCCATCAAGCCATCAGTTCCGGGGAAAACCCACCCGCCTGAAGGTCCACTGCGGTAAAACCCGGTTCGGCTCGGTTTCGAACTAGCGACCTCCAGAGAGGCCTAGTTCTAAACTTCATTGTCACCACCAATAGCCTTTAAAGTGATGCTGGTGGGAGTAGAACCTGGGACCTCAAGGAGAGAAACCAAGTGACTAACCACTAGACCAACTTGTCAGGACAGCTTGTACCTTTAAGCTTATTTAAATTACGTATAAGGTCGAGCCGTACCGAGCTAACACGTCTATAATATAAAAAAAATAAAAACATAACCACTATATGCAACAAATGACAAAGTTATTGATAGGGTCCGGGAATGATGAAATGTAAACAAATCTGACGTACGTCTTTACCTCTATCCACGCGGATAGAAAGGCTGCTTCAGAGAAACCTTTCACATCACCACCACCATTTATGTAAAACATTTCATGTATTTGTGAACAAGAAATGTACACATGATCTTTTTTTTTTCCATTAGAAAATATATGAGTTTGAACATTTAGCTAAAAACAAGCCTATGGATCAAAAATTAAAATAAAAAAGTATACTCAAGATTATATAAATTAAATTTATTAAACACGTTTAAAGTTAGTTGATTACTATGTCTTCATAGTTCATATTGAAGTTTTGACAAATGTATATACAGCTGGCAAATGATATTATTTTTTATTTGGTTACCCGCCACCCAATCCGTGTGTGCTAATTTTTAATTTTTAATATCTAATATTTAAAGATTTGCTGACGTGGATAACATTCCCTTGCTATAAAACCACTGTTTTTTTGCTTGATTCTTAACTTAAACATTTGATTTAGCTTTTTGTTGTGATTTGATCTAAAGACAAAAAGGTTGAAGAAGCAGAAGAAGAATTCAAGGATTACTTGTACTGAAGAGACTCAATGCTTGACAGAACCTTCCTTGCTTATTCAGGTAAGTTAGTTTAATTCGATTAGATTCGTTGATTTTGAATTTCGATGTTAATATACGATTTTATAAGTTATTGATTTTGAATTTCGATTAGAGTCGTTGATTTTGAATTTCAATGTTAATATGATTTTTATAAGATATTGAATTTCGATCATAGTCGATGATTTTGAATTTCGATGTTAATAAGATTTCATTTGTTAAATTTCATATAGTTATTGATTTTGAATATCGATTAGAGCATTCACATCCCTTCCCTTGTATTTTGTATTCTATGATAGTGGTATTTATATTATAAAAAAAGGTTGTAAGTGGAGAAGAGAGAAAATGTTACTATTTATCTGTATATTTAGGGACATTGTTCACCTTTATAAATTTTTAATATATTTTGAATGTGGTTGTGAGTAGAGGATAGAAAAAACGTAATAATAAAAATATAAAAAATATTATTTAATTGAAATAAGAAATAAAATTTAGTTGTTTCAATGTTCATATGATTTCAATAGTTTGGTTTCATATAGTTACTGCTATTGAAATTTCGATTAATTAATGTGCTTGATCAAATCGCCGTTTCATATGCTGTTAGTTCTGTTAATTCAGTTTGATTCAATTTGATATTGAATTTCAATGTTTGCTGAAATGTTTTGTTTCGAATCTGATTAACTTACTGATGAATCGTGTTGTTCGTTGCAGAGATGTCAACAACGGTTATGAACGATACAATTATGATGCCAGCAACCTCAACCGAATTAGTGTTAGCAAAGTGCGATTGTTGCGAATTGACGGAGGAGTGTACCCCAGAGTACATAAGAAATATTCGAGCAAGGTATAACGGTAACTGGATGTGCGGATTGTGTGAAGAGGCGGTTAAGGACGAAATGGTAAGGAGCGGAAGGCTAATCAACACGGAAGAAGCTATGACGCGTCATATGAACTTTTGCCGAAAATCAACATCGCCGGATCCACCGTTGAGTCCGGCTATTGATTTAATCGAAGCAATGAGACGGTTTATCCGGCGAGGTTTGGATTCACCTAGAGCGTTAAGGTCTGTGCCGAGTAGTCCGTTAAGGAGTACGGGTAGTGTTCGGCTCAGTCGGTCTGAGAGTTGTATAGCGAATCTTGCGATTGAATCATCGTCTTATGTGGATTTGCAAGAATTGATGAACTGATAAACAAAAGGGTATATATGACTTTATTTCATTTGTTAGTTGAATACTCTTGTATGATGTTAATAGATGTCATTTTTTTTTTTTTTTTTTTTTTTTGTGAACAGAAATTCTATATTTTTGAGCATACTAGCTTTAGACTTTTGATGGTAAGTGTGAATATGAAATTGATACATGAAATAAAGTGAGGATTTACATATGATTATTTTAGTTGATATTGATGGAAGTTAGCATTAAAGTAGATATGTAAGTTGAGTTCATGTGTTTACTACTATAGATGTGTATTGTGTAATTTAATTACACAAGAAAATAATTATTTTATTATCTATAATCTATAATCTATATCTATCAATACTATTATAAAAAGGAGAAGTGATGTACACATATGTAATTTTACATTGCGTTCATCATTTTATGCAATATGTACAACTAAACAATGCTTATTTTATAAGGATAAAACTGGAATGAGGATGGAATTTTAAGACACTGGAGGGTATAATAGTAATTCAACCGACCCATCACACTCACACACCCAAGTTTCTTTCCGTCACTGCCCTTTTAGACTCTCACAATCAAACCAGGAGTGAATATAGCAAATGAAAGGGTCGAAACAATTATAGATGAAATTAATTGGATGAGGGTGAGAAAGAGATGAGATCAGTTGTATTAATTTAGGTCATGTGAAGAGGTTTCAGGTATGATTTTGGTAATCAAGAATTACGCATCTTAATCTTCACCTATAAATCCGTGTACCATAATCCTTCATACCGCTTCAAGCTTTTGAAGATTTCTCAAAACGTTGAGCAAGTATCAATGGTGGATTATCTCTTTGGGTGAAATTATAAGTAAAATTAAGATGTCTTTCATATTTTATAATATGTGTCTTTTTTCTGGATTGCTAGCAATGTTCTTGCAGGTCTCCTAGGGTTTCAATTGGCATGGAAGGTAAGTTTAATACAAGAAATCGATTTGGGGTTTGCTTTTTTCTGTAAGTTGACGTGATTACATATGTTGGTTTGGGTTGCATGATTGATAATTCATCAATAGAATGTATGATATTGGATTTGGGATTTTTTTTTTAATTTTATTGACTTGAGTGGCTTAAATTAGGATTAATTGTCTTGGTAATGCTAAATTAAAGTAATCTATGGGACAAAACTATAATGCACCTTCCAGATGTTATACGATTCGTACAAGTAAGTAACATTACACATACACTTTTTGATTTGGGTTTAACATTTTTTCTGACTACTTTTTTTATTTTGCAACCTCAAGGAGGTATGATCCTCTGCATAATGGACATGCTATTATAGATGAACTGGATGCGCTCCTAAAAGTGATTCTTTAATCCATATATATCATAGATTGTATGTCATGGTCTAAATCCATCTTTTTAATCATGTTTAAAAATGTCATGATTATGACTTGCAAAATGGGTGGGTTGTATCGGGTTGTACATGTAATGTGTCAAAAGATACTGGTCAGGTTGGGTGGTGAGTTGTGTAAGGGTTCAATTTGAGTTCAAAATGGGCGGCTTTTAAAAAATTGTCAATTGGGTTCGGGTCAAAACGGGTTGGGTCACAGAGGGTTCGTGTGCTATATGTACATATGATCAGACCTATGCTTTTTTGATTTGTATCATTTTGTGTCTTAAAAGTTTTTCATTGTGGAATGTGATGGACCTATTTTCGTTTGTTTAATTGTTGCTCTTATGGTTTTCTGTGAATCATCTTCAACATGGTGGTTTGTTTTGGGGTTTAAATCAAAATTTAGATCTTTTGAATAAATTAATAGGCGTTTTTTTTTTTCTTTTTGAGAGCTGACATAAGAATATACTGATGCTACAATTTTTTGTAGAGTATCTCTTTGTGACGAGGAGAAACAAAGGAAGAAAAAAAAAGAAAGAAAGAAACGGTAATTACGTGTTATTTTTTTACTTTCTTATTGTTTATGTGTGTCTTTCTTACTACCTTTTTTACTTTCTCATTTGGATGTGATGCCGGGAAGCACCAACAAGCGTTCGAGCTTGCCGGAGGATTCGCTCCGTTGAAGTGCTTTGATGATTTTAAAAGAACCGGTAAACTTTTATTCTCTGTAAATTTTTATTCTCTATGTTGATTTTTTTAATCAAAGTTAAATGTCATAATTGTAAGGAGTTTTTTATTCTTTTCTTCAAATTTTAGGGACTGAGTGGACTTCAAGTGCACATATTATAACTGTAGTCATCCCTCTGCCATGTTGTCACTGGTATATGCCATCGCGCAGCTGGTTTGATCGCAGGACCGACGGTTCTGTTACTGTAGTTTAGACTAACGCTTTAATCATTTTCACTCACCGCTCTTGTTGCCAACACATCTAGAGTTTTTAGTTCTTTATTTAATTAAGGCCTCTAATCTATGGTAGGAAAGTAGTTGTACTAGAAGTAGGTTTGAACATTATGCGATATGTTTTTTTAACATATGTTCATCACTCCTTTTTTTCTAACTTGGAGGGGTCTTTTTCGTTGTTTCTCGCATTTGTAGGCTTACTTGTGATACTGGTTCAGAGGATAAATGGGTCTGGGGTAACGAGGATGGAGTTGATTTTTCGGCTAAGAGTATCCGGGTCAAATTGGCTGTGGCCGCTGGGAGAGATACAGATCTGCAGAGGTTTCATTGGAATAGCTGGGTGATGCCAAAAGTGAATTATTTAATCTGGAGGGCTATCCTAGGGGGCGTTGATACAAAGGACGCTTTGGTGCGAAGAGGCGTGAATTTAGGTAACACACTTTGTTGCAGGTGTGGCCTAGAAAACGAAGACGTGAAGCATGTTTTTGTTGGATGTCTTGCAGCCAGGAGCGTGTGGTGGCAAATAAGTATGGTCAACCCTCCCTTTGACGGCGATTCAGTCGTGGAAAGAGTGGACTACTTCAACAACCAACCGGGAGCGAAGACCTGGAAGAAGGTGAGTTTGAGAGGCCACCACCCGAGCCTCAGCTTAGACGGGTTGAACTTAAAACGACAGCTTGAAGGTAAACTTTTAGGTCCTGTCAAAATGGGTCAGTTTGACCTGTCACCATTTTCTTTAAATTTTATTAAAATAATAAACTAAATCTTGGTGGCTGCTATATGGAGACTTCATGGGATCACTAAGTCGGTATAACTAACATGCAGAAGAAGATTTTAGAATATCATGAAGGCTACAAGGTAACCCATACTTTATAAATCATCGTTTTGTGTATAGTTTACTTACAGAAACTGTGCCAGTGCTTTTCTTCAAGCTACATATATCTATACTAAGGGTTCCGTGATATAAGGAATGTCTCCGTTATTTTTTCTGTCAACTTCAATTAAAATGATAAAAGTGCCCTTTAAAAATAAAAAAAAAAAACCACAGGGTCTTTTAATGTGTTTACTTAAACTTATTCCGCTTCGGGTAATTTTGTATGGTTAGGTCTTTTAACTGTTTAAAAACTGTCTATTTTGTTTGGTCTATTTTGTTTGTGTAGATGTTAGCTTGGGGTTGAAGTGCAAATTACAACATATAGGTCGCATCACTTTTATAATGTAATTTGTTTTAATTAATTTGGGAGCTCATAAATCTTTTTTTACCGCTATCAACTATATTAATAGTCTATTGGGTTCTTTATTTTAAACTTTTAAATATATTTATTTTAGTTCATTACGTTTTTGTGATCACCGTTTAACATTGTTAACCTTAGGTTTTTTGTTACAAAATGGATGATGTGCTTGAAAATATAGCTGATTGTTGTCTATATAATATGCATGCTCACATTATATACATGTGCTAACTAAGTTTGAGCCGCGGCAACCTCCTATAACATTTTCCCTTCACAGACCACCCGATGCGTATCGTGTTTCTGTTTCATATTGTCTACTCCGCCGTAACGCGCGAGTTTCCCACTAGTACTATATATAAGCATTTCCTATGGCTAGAATTGTCATTTCTATACAAATTTTTAAGATGGCATACAAAGAGTCAATATAAAATGCATAAATTTTTACCATTTTCTTCCGTTACTACCCCTCTTCCCTTTTATCTATACTATACTCGTTGAATACCTACACTAAATTCGGGATCTGCTTAGCCATCAATCAATGTGACTCTTCAAAGGCAGCAATCAATGTAACTCTTCAAAAGGCAAATGGTTTTCACCATCTCTAATCGTCTCTTTCACTTTCCCCACACATCCGAAACTCACCACAATCAACCATTACCATTTCCTCTCCAATGAATCGGCAAGTGAAGCTTAAAAGTTATTGAATCGGCCAGTAATCTTCTTTGATAAAGGCTTCAATCCCTCATATCCCATATTAACGATGAGAGAGAGAAACGTCAGAGAAGAAAATTGGGGAAAATCGGCGAGGATAAAAGGAATCACCAGCGACTATTCTGACCACTAGGTTGTACCGGTGGAGAGCCTAGGTTGAGGCGAATCACCGGCAACGATTTCAGCACTAGATGGTATCTTCTTTTTACTCACACTTTCTTGAAACATTCTTCAGTCGTCACTGTTTTCTTTCAATATGAATTGGGTTTCTTTTTTTTTTTTTCTTGAAGATGAAGATCATATCTTGTTTCTATACGTTGTTGTTGTTGTTGTTAATCTTGTTTTATTACATTTATGCGGCTAGATATTGGTGTAGGAGATTTTTGCTCTTTAGGGTTTAAATATACTGTTTATAAGCAACTAAAAGTTTTGAACTTTTTGATGCAGATGTTGCTGCTTTGCTGAAGAACTCATCTTTGGATTCTCAAAGGATTTCTGATTGAAACTCAAGATGGGTTCTGATTTTTATGTGAAGTGGTTCCTCAATGTTAGTTGCCACTACCTTTTGTATATTTCAGTGTTAATTTTGCAAGAATTTGACTTTGAAAAATGAATTTCATATCTGGTTTGTTACTTGATACTAGGTGGTATTCTTGAAACTTCAAGTTGAAGATTTTTGAAAAACCACATCTTAAGAAATCAGCTAGGCTTTTGTTGAGTTTTAAAATAGGGTTTAAATCAAAGCAGATTTTGTAATTTCTTGATGTTAAATTACTAATTTTAATTGGGTTTTTGATCTTTTTAGGTTCAAGTCAACTTATGAGCCGAATTCTGAGTATCTTGATGATGACGATAGTAGCTTTGAAGGTGACGGGGAAGAAACTACAGGTAAGGTCCCAAATCTTGAAACAGGAGCTGAAAATAGTGTTGACATAGAGTGTAAACAATCACTCAATATTGAAGATTACGGCCCGTTTCTTCCTTGCGCTTAGAAAATGGTACCCGGATCTCCAACCGAGAGGGAGTTTCGAGTCTTCATACGCAACAACGTCTTAGTTGGAATCTCCCAACGGGAAGTCAACACGTTTTACTCGATTCTGACCGAGAAGAAGCATGATATGGAAAAGGTGATAGACGAGTTTTATATGGACAAGGTGAGCATGGGATTTGAGTCGGAAAGTTACACGCTTGATGTTTATGTTCGAAAGGATATGAAAGTCAAGCTTTTGGATTTCAATCTGTGGTGTGAGGTTAAGTTGCCATTGCTGTTCACATGGGCGGAACTGGAATCGGCGCAGTTGATGAGGGAACCAGAGTTTAGGATTGTGGAGAGCCGATTTGGGGTGAGACCGGGGTTGAAAACTGCGGTTCCGTATGGTTATCTGGATACAAGTGAAGGGAGTGGTTGGGATCGGCTGTTTAGAAATGCTGATGAAGAGTTGCGGCGCCAGACAAGGTCAGCCGGTGGTTGTTAACAGAATAACAGTTATGTTTGCTGTAAGTCATTCTTCAAACTAAGGTTTTGTTTTGTTTTGTTTTGTTTTGTTTTGCTGTAAGTCATTCTTAAAAGCGCGCCTGATGGCGTGTCAGGCGAGACAGTCATTCTTTCTAACCACACGAGGGCCCGCAAATCGGGAGTGCCTCTTGTACATAAAACTTTTTAGGTTGTACAAGCAACCTGCCACCTGTATGGACTACTGGTATCAACTGATGCAGTAATGCACATATGTTGTAGCTTCAGTTTCTCTATTTCTAACACGAATGCCAATTTCTTAATTTTATGGATTGATATATACAGTCCATTGTAGCATTATAAGTTATTGTTTAACATTCCTTTTGGCTTGTTACAGGGGAGAAGTCTGTAAAAGAAATGGTAGATGAAGCTCTACGACATGTTCCTAACCATGATGGTTAGCTTTCTTTCTTTTTGATATATTTTATGATTATTTAAATACTGAGATAAATGTGTATTGTTTTTTCAGGTGACAAATTGACCAGGTACCCAATTTTTCAGTTATCTATCAGACATATGTGAATTATATAACTCAATATCTGAATTTTTTCGTTGTCTTAAAATAGGTCAACCAAATTCGGGACTCTCTAGCTATCATGGGCGACAATAGCACAGCTTTCAGCTTACCACAACTATGGTCCTTTTAATCATTAAAAAATATACCATTTTAATAATAATAATAATAATAATAATAATAATAATAATAATAATAATAATTAACGTCAGTTATATTATTATAAAATATATACCATTTTGTTAATAATCTTATGTTTTGAATGAAATGATATTTGGTGGTTAATGCATAAAAATAACACTCTGGGAAACCTTCAACCCCGTTTGAGCATTTTCTTGTTATGTTACTTGTTTGACCCGTTAGCGATAGAGCTTAACCCAAATTGATGTCTGAAGCTATACGAGGATAGCATGACGAAAGTGATTTTACCGATTCACGAGGAATCTTTACAATGCATCCATGAAGCTTCAAGAGCCGAATCTCTGAAATCTTTTGACGAACAACATTTTGGCCGTCACCATGCCAAGAAATCTGTTGAAACACTCGATGAAGATATCGAAAAGGTAAAAATTTGAGCATTTAGTGCACTTAGTCTTTACTAGATTTCTTTTAAATATGGTAAATTAAGTTCTAAATATTAATATTTTTTTGGCAGATGTTTAAGAATTTTATGATGGCAAACCAATATCAGTCGTCAAAACTGTGTGAGGCACTGCATACAAAGTGCGAGGACCAAATGGACCAACTTCAAGTACTCAGACTACCGTCCATGGCCAAGTTTAACGCAGGCTTCCTTCAATGCAACCAAAGTTTTGGAAAAGAGTGCGTTGGGCCATCTAAAACCATATATGAGCAACGAATGGTGAAGGTTGGTATATGCTTTTTGTCTTCAACGTTCTCGGTATCAATAAACTATCGTCGTTTCATTCGTAAAGACATCTGTTTAAGGTGACTGGACCACTTTTTGTGAATGTGCAGATGATGGGAAAGTCGAAGTCATCGTTTATAAAGGAATACAATCACAGGCTATTTAATTGGTTGGTGGCCTTTTCACTTGTAATGGTGATCGTGGGTCGTTTTATCATAAAGTTCGAGTCAACCCCAACACGACTCGTTTAACCTTGCAAAAGAATGATAAAATTTTTATGTATAACTTGCTGCTTAAATTTGATTCACTAATCTGTTAAATTCGTGACATTACATCTTACTTGAGTAGGTTTTATGCTTTAATATCCTATTTATGTTAAATTTTAGGAAATTGACATTTTGTTTTAGGAGTGAACTATGCAACATTTTGCTGGTAATTCTGTTGCTATTTTGATATTTTTTCAATGTTTACTAAGTAATTAATTTAATAAATTTGTTGATTTGTGCAACAGAAAGCAAACATAGATTATTAAAACTTTTGTATATTGGTTTCGCCTTAGTATATTCTATTACATAATAGTTAATCCATAAGACCATAAAACCATCTAATCTTTCTGTTGTCTTAGAATATGCAAAGAGAGATAATTTTTTTGCTGATGACTTAGGTTTGTAGATTTGTAACTTTTGAGTATTAATAAGCAAAAACGAATAAAAATAAAATTTCTTTTGGGTCAAACGGGTCTCGTTTGGGTAAAAAAAATATGAAAAACTTTGACTTGATTATCATCGAAGGCATATACCCGTTACAAAAACTATGATCCCGCCGCAACGCGCGGGTTACCTACTAGTACCATATAAAGCGTCTTCTATGTACACAAAAGTAATTTTCTTTGTAATTTTAAGATGGCAGAGCAAGAGCCATGACTTGTTCCCTAATTTTTTATCCCTTTCTCCCAATTTTGCCCCCAGTTCAATGTATGTTTCTCATTGTCGTTCGTGAATGTATAAATTGATAAGACGAAGTTGATCTTCGCATTTAATTGGAAGAACCCTATAACCCTTCAGTTTCCCCCTTCACTTCTGTTGCAATTGAATCATATTGAGTGAGATTAATTTCCTACATTGAATTGATCTTTCCATCGCCCTCCTCAAATACAAGTTACTTAATGCTAATTTTTGTTCCTAATTGAATGTTGCAATTGAAGGGTCGTGGGTTTGTATCCCACCCACTGAATTTTAGGGACCATCAGTTTGGAATTTTTGGTTTATTAATCGTAGTGAAGCCCCGATATCGACTGTCGATGAGCACAGGAAACAGGTTTGTATTTTTCTAATTTCAATTTTAGGTTTCGAATTAGGGGTGAAATTTAGATTTAAAGTTTTGTGATCCAATTTGCAGAATGACGGTGGTGAGAAGAAAACAGTGCCACTATCTTTCTCTTCAGCATCGCTTTGGAATAGTTTGGCCAAAACTTGATAATCAAGTTAATGAAAGTGGTTGATGTTTCTAAATGGAATAACCAAGTCAAGAAGCAATATTAAAAAGCTGGCAATTATACATTAACCTTCTCTATTGTGAGTAACATCGTGTTCCTGATAATTAGCATCCACATGGGATAATTTCTCTTTTGCTGATTATGTTTCATTTTATCATCAGAGATATTTTAGTTTTGAGAATTGTGTGGTAAAGGTCCAAGTGAAAGCATCATGTGGTGTCCAGAGATGGGCACATGCCTAGAAGATTTCTCATTAAAATTTATCATAACATACTAATCAAATTGTTATTTATGTTTTTTTTTTTTCTATTTGATAGTAATAAATGTATATTTACTTGTTTATCAATCTTTGATGAGTACAGTAATCATGTTCTGTTCTTCGAAGCTCTGGAAATATTGGTCAAGATCAACTGCCCAAATGCTACTCAGAGTTCTCATTAATGATTGCAGCCCATCTATATCAATAGATAGTATCAGGCCTAATAAATGAGGTATGGTTTATCTATGCATTTATAAACAAACGCTACTTTTGTGTTGATTTAATTAAGGGTTTGCTTGTTTTTTTTTTGGTTAGTGATCTTTAGCATCTTTTTAGTATTTTTTTTATTTGACATGTTTGATATAAAAGAGAAAATATTGATTAACAAGCAAATGGGTCAAAATTGTAACCAATTAACAAGCCAATAGTTTGGTGATGATCCATTAACAAGCTAATGGGTTGAAGTTGTGACCCATTAACAAGCAAATGGGTCAAGGTTTGACCTGTGTCCATGTTGGTTGATTTATGAATATGGTAATTTTGGTTTTATAGGCACCAAAGTTGAATGCGGCACTAGAAAAGAATGAAGAAGGGGAGGCGTCAAACACAACCCAAGGAGAAGGTGAAGAAGAAGAGAAAACCGAGGGTGCAGCGGCAGCGGCTCCTCGTAGAATGACAAGACGCAACATCTAACGAGAGATGCATTGTTGAAGAATGTATAGTTGGTAGCAGTTTAGTTGGTATTTTAAGGATGTTTTGAGGTAAGTTAATTGTATTACCCTTAATTGTTTGATCGATCTTGCAGCCTCCAAAATCTCCTTATTTTGTTTACTTTTCGGTCCTACAAACTGAATTTCTAATTTTACAAAATTAATGTATAACCCATCCCCAGTTTTTTCAAGAATAAACAAATAGAAACAGTTAATCATTGATATTGTATTATCTTGCACTACACATTTGGATAATTGAGATTCTCATAATACCAATATTCTGTGCAACTAACAATTACGTGAACAGGTACTCAGTAGAGTTTTCGACCAGTCAGAAACCGCAAATGCTCCACTTGGTTGGCCATAATTTGGTTGTTTTGCCTCAGTTTGTTTTGTCTCCTTTGTAACTTGGCAAGGGTTTGATCCGTATAGGGATTGTCGGATACAACTGGTATAACACTTGATCCGCTAATTTAATGCGTTGACCCATATAAGTTGGTTAATTCTTGGATCGTTCCACTAAAAAAGTTTTTTTAATTTCTTGCCATATTTCTACCCGCCATATTGTTTCTCTTGGCTTCTCTCTTTGTTGTATGAGATTTTGTGCTTACATATGAAATACAAATTATATAAGTGACTGTTGAGTGTTGGCAAACAGGTGCAGGCAACAAAGATTATGGGAATCATAAAGGCGGATTATTTTCTCTGGATCAAAACAAGGGCGGGATACGCAGATCTGGAATGGGATAAATGGAGAAGTTTTAATTTCAGCAACTTCCCGATGTAATTCTTATCTTTATTTTTTTGTACTGTACTGCTATATGCCTGAGCATCTTCCTCAGGCCTGCTCTTGTTTCGTATAAAATCGCCTTTTTATCAAAAAAATAAAAACTTTTAGAAAGTGATTTGGTCTATGACAACAATATTTAAAGAGTAAAGATATGATAAAGTTGAAGATGGTTAGTTTTTTTTTATTTAACTTGAGTGGTTTAATTGGTATATTCTAAGCCAGGTTCAACTTGATGTGCCATATTCAAAGATTTAACTTGACCGGTTAATGGTTGGAAGGACAACCGTTGTGGTTGCACATCGGTTATCCACTATACGAAATGTTGATTCGATAGCGGTTATTCAAAGATTTGGATGATTGTTATAGTAATATTTTATTTCGTAATCATAAACAATGCATTAGTTATTTTAAGGATTTGTAAAACAAAATGGACAAAAAAGTGTTTGCGGGTCAATCCGACCTTACCCGGTTCGTGTTGACTGTCACAAAATTAATTTTTTTCAACTTAACCAGTTTTGACCCGTTACTATTTACTAAATCTTCATTCTTTATTGCAATTGGAACAGAATATTGGGTTTGTGCAGAAGAAAAGGGATGATGTGGCATTTTCACCAAAAGACCATGAGTCTGTTGATCAATTTTTCCAGGTTCTTAATTTTTTTTAGCAGTTTAGTTTTGTTCTTATAATTTTTAAGCTGATTAAACAACTTTCTAAATTTTGTTTTCTTGTGCAGTTTGAAAAAGGCACTTTGAATACTCCATTTACACAATATTGTAAAAGTATTATAGAAAATGTTGCTTCAAACAACACCACATTTGATGTGGCATTTACACGAAGTCTTAGAATTTTTGTAATCGGAATTGGACATTTTGGTTTCACTTAAGAATTTTTTTATAGTAATTCTTATGTATATTAGCTTTGTGTTTTAACCACTTCACACAACACCACATTTGATGACATTTTTCATGATAGCTTAACCATGAACCGGTCAAAACGCACGAAAGTATTATCTTTTCAAACTAATTTTATATATATACACACACAACGTATATATGATTTTTTTTTTTAACATTCATAGGTTTGAATTATGTTCTCGGGCCAATACTGTCGACTCTGCTGCAACGCGTGGGTTTCCCACTAGTCTTTCTAAAAAGAAACAATTTAGTATTTACATAACTTTTTTTCAGTATGGACAAAAAATAACGTGATTAAGTCAACTAAAACCAACTGCCCAGGCACAAAAAATAATTATTTGAATTGCCATCGATGCTATCACAATACTCACTTGGTGCTCGTATATGTTTTTTTTTTTGAACGGCCGACAAAATATTTTATTCAATGTAGCAAGGAGCTACCACCAAACATACAAAGTATACACCACCAACAAACAAATAAAAACAAACCAGATTACATGAATTCTTTATCAACCAACCTTAAATCTACACCAATCTTCCCATGTTAAAGACGCCATTTTTGACCGATTTTTCACCCATAAAAACGCCATAGCTTTCACTTCATCTAGAGTCTTTGCCATACTCGGCCCTTTTTGTGTGAAAACCAACTCGTTTCTTGACTTCCAAATACTCCAAAATGTTACCAAGATGACCGCATACAGTGCTTTTAATTTCTTTCTTGGGCCGGCGCTAAACACATGTACCGTGAGAAGATCTTTAATGTCGAAGGCGACAATCGGTGGGATATTACACCAGCTCGCTATATATTGCCATATTGACTGAGCATAGTGGCATGAAGTAAACAAGTGCTCACAAGTCTCCTCATAATTACCACACATAACACACAGCCGGTTATTCACCGGGATGTTCCGGTTCGATAAAGCTACCTTCGTCGGCAAGCGTCAGCCCTCCATGCTACGATACTAACCTTTTTCGGGACCCAGTTGATCCACTCGAAAACTCTAGCAGGTCTTGTGCGATTAGCCGAACCCAACACCTTTTTAATACCTGCGACATTAAAACAACCTGAACCATCAATCTTCCATTGCCATTTGTTAGGTCCAGTCGACATATTCAGCCCAGTAATGAGGCCCAATAGCTGTTGTAGTTGTGAACTTTCATCATTGCCCAACACCGAACAAGCCCAATCCCATTGAAAAGCCATACCTGACCCGTCAGCCTTCATACGATCAAACACCAAACAGTCCTTCCTGTTTTCAGCTTTGAACAACTCTGGAAACTTCAAGTAGAACGGTACCAGGTCGGCCCAGCTATCCAACCAAAAGAATATGTTTTTCCCATTGGCAAGAACCGCAATCGAGGCACAATTTAGATCAATTTCAGCATCTAATAGTGTATTACGTATACTAATAATACTTTTCCAAGGTCCAGGCATAGTGATCTTTGCTGGAATGTCTTTCCATCCCCTTGTATTATGATGAATAGCCCAAATTATACGCCTCCACAAGCCGTTTTTTTCCGTTTTGAACCTCCACCACCACTTTGCTAGCATAGCTAGATTTGCATCCCTAAGAGACCCGAACCCCAACCCCCCATATTCGACCGGAGCTATCGTTTTTTCCCATGCCACCCAATTCATTTTTGCCTTTTCTTCCGACCCACCCCAAAAAAACACCCGTCTAATTCTATCAAGAGATTCCAATACTTTCATCGGAGCTTTAAACAATGAGAAGTAATATGTAGGTATAGAGTTCAAAACGGATTTTATAAGCGTTATTCTTCCACCATATGATAATGTTCTTGCTTTCAATAATGAAAGGCGACTTTTGAATACATCAATCACCGATTTCCAATTTTTTGCGAGATTCATGTTTGCACCTACAACCATGCCAAGATGTTTAAACGGGAACGTACCTTGTTTGCATCTCAACAAATTTGCCATACTTTGTACTTCATGGTCCTCCACTCCTATTCCAAAAATAATGCACTTCGCCAAATTAACTCTCAAACCCGAAGCCAAGTAAAAACATCTTAGTAACCTCTTGAGAATGTTCACCTAGCTTTTCACACTCTAAAGGCTATTCCATGCATATCTTTCAATAATGTTCACCTAGCTTTCCACACTCTAAAGGCTCATCATCATCTAAACTTTTTTCATCACTATCTATTTTGCCTTTTATATTTCCTTATATTTCCTTCAGTTTGAACATCATTTTGAAATTGTATCGGAGTCATAACATTGTCTCCTACAGCAACCGAATCCCGAAACAAAGTAGCATAATGCGACTTGAAGATCTCCAAATTTATACCCCTAAATTTGGCATAATCTTTATCTACCTACAACAAAAACACAAAAACCGTATAACATTATGTCTTTTATTATAAGTTTATTAGATGGTAAAAGTAGAATATACCTTGATTTGTCAAACGCAAACAAACAAAACCCACCGGTCACACCCAAAACAACACAAATCATCATCCGATCAGTCACCTACACATTTCCGATTCCGATCACCGTCTCCGATCATTAATAATATTCAATTTCCGGCGATTCAAATCCAGCATCATCTTCTGCAAACCCTATAAACCTCTGTAAGAATCATTATCTTCTTCTTCAACCTGTAACCGTTATTCATAACGTCATCTACAAACCCTATAAACCACTGAAAATTCTCCAGTAAATCTACACATCAATTCATATATTCGTACTCATTTTATTCAATCAATCAGTTGTAATTTAGTCTCCGTTTGAATCATCTGATTCCAATTTGAACAAAAACTTCAATTATTCAACGTGCATCGAAACCCTAACCCTAGGGATTCAATTATAGGACATAGATTCATGTTATAATGAGGCAATTTAAGCGAATTCGTGAAATTGTTGTTGCTACATTTGCCCTAGGTTTAATTGCCCTAATTTACAACCAGTTTGATGATGTGTTGAGAATAGTTCCGGTTGTTAATGGTCAACGGAGGTCAAAGGGTAGGTTTATGAGTGAATTAGCTGTAAATGTAAGTGATGTAAGGGCTACGGTTAGCCCGGGGATCTGTAGCGGATTAGCGGATCATATCGGTTATTCGAGCAGCTGCGAGTTTTTGAAGGCGAATCCGCAGTGTTCGTCTGATGGACTTTTCGATTACTTGAAGTTTTATTATTGTGATTGCGGTGAGGGTGCGTTTGGTGCGATAGTTTTGGTTATATGGCTCGTAGCGTTGTTTTACCTTTTGGGTAATACTGCAGCGGATTACTTTTGTTTGTCGCTGCAAAAGCTTTCGAGTTTGTTGAAACTGTCTCCGACTGTTGCGGGGGTTACGTTACTTCCGCTTGGTAACGGGGCACCCGATGTTTTTGCAAGTATTGCTTCGTTTATGGGGAATAACACGGGTGAAGTTGGGCTTAATAGTGTGTTGGGTGGTGCGGTTTTCGTCACATGTGTTGTTGTTGGGATTGTGTCAATTTGCGTAGCGGATCAGCGAGTTCAGATTGATAAGAAGGCGTTTGTTAGAGACGTTGGGTTCTTTCTTTTCACATTATTGTTTCTTTTGTTGATTCTTATTGTTGGGAAAGTGAGTGTTGTGGCTGCTGCGGCGTTTGTGTCGATTTATGTGTTGTATGCGGTTTTTGTTGCTGCTAATGAAATCCTTAGGAAACATGTTCAAAGGTTTAAAGCAGTTACACCGTTGATTCCGCTTGGTGTTAAGATATTTTCTCAAGATGATGATTCGATACAAAGTTCTTTACTTGATGTTGAAAATGAAGTTGAGGATTATCAAAACCGTAATTCGTTACCTGAATGGATGTGGGCTTCACATGTTGCGATTTATTCAAATCAAAAGTTTCAAGAACACGAGAGACATTTATGGGGATGGCATGATGATGCGATCGAAGTTGACCAACCATGGGTCAACATCAACTTTTGGAACTTATGTTCGTTACTCGACTACCCTTTGACTATTCCTCGAAGGTTAACCATTCCTTTAGTCGAAGAGGAAACATGGTCAAAGCCATATGCAGTTGCAAGTGCTTCATTATCACCGATTCTTCTTGCTTTTATATTCAACACACAAGACGGTTTAACACCTCAAATCATCACAATCGTATACGTTTTCGGTATTATTGTCGGTTTTGCCCTTGGAACCCTTGCGTATCTACACACGATACCCGAACATCCGCCTCGTAGATACCTATTCCCATGGGTTTTAGGCGGGTTTCTCATGAGCATCGTTTGGTTCTACCTGATCGCAAATGAACTCGTCGCGTTATTAGTAGGATTCGGTACGTTCTTAAGAGTAAACCCCTCTATTCTTGGGTTAACTGTATTAGCGTGGGGGAACTCAATGGGCGATTTGGTATCAAATATCGCATTAGCTTTGGACGGTGGGGATGGAATCCAGATCGCGTTATCCGGATGCTATGCGGGCCCTATGTTTAATACACTCATGGGTTTGGGGGTTTCCTTGTTGATCGGATCATGGTCAGAAAAACCCGAGCCGTATAATGTTCCACAAGATAACAGTCTTTATTACACTATGGGTTTTCTCATATCTGGGCTCGTGTGGGCCTTTATTATTCTTTCGAGAAACGACATGCGCCCAAACAAGATGCTGGGAATAGGGCTTGTTGGGCTTTATGTGGTGTTTCTTTTAGTACGGTTAACCAGTGCGATGGGTATGATACCTCTAGTTGGTTTATAGGCTGAATGAGATTGTACACTTGTGTGGGCGGGTTTGACCCGTGGACCATACCAATGATTAGACGGGTATGGGTTCGGGTTCTGGTGCATAGTTTGTGTCGATTGTAGTTAAAGTACAGAATGGCAATGTAATGATCGACCGTCCATTGCATAATCTGGGTGCCTGGTTGCAGTTTATTTTTTGAGGTAATGTCATATAATAATACACTTTCAGTTTTGTTTTTTTTGTAGTTTTATTCGTTGTATTTTGCTCCGGTTCATACTAGTCATTAAAGTTTTAACGAGTGTTTCAGTTTGATCAGTTTTAGTTTAAAAAAATGACCATAATACCCCTAAAGTATGATTATTTAGGGAGAACAATTTCAGTGTGTTATGGTCATATTGTTAGAAGCATAGTTGTCAATTGCGGTCGCTATGGTCACTATAGCGAATAGCGTAGCTTATAGCTCGAAGGTTGCTACAGGGTATTTAGCGATAAATAGCGGGATTTCAGTTTCCATTTTTTGTATTTTTTTTATAATACATTAATACCAATAGCGATTAAATATACATGTATAATAATGTATATACAAGGGTATTTTGATATAATATACATATAAATTTTATAATTTTTGTTTCTAGTGTATCACTATTTATAAAATGCGCCCGTTATTTATCGCTATTCGCTATGTAGCATATAGGTACCTTATCGCTATTTGTCGCTATTCGCCATTAACAACTATGGTTTAAAGGTAGTTATTATTTGTGTAATTGAATGAGATTAGATTAGATTTTACCATGGATTCTTGATTAAGTAAACGATTTCCACAGATCAACGCTAGTCACTGAATCTAGGTTTGCAGATTGAGAACTTTGCTTAACTAGGATTAACGATATGCCAATATCGATTATCGTTGTTTAGTCCTTTGAGACGAAGAAGATGACGGGGTTTATAATTTATAAATGACCAATAGTGACCGGGTGTAGGCTGAGTCAGCGAAACCGCAATAGATGAGGCGTAGTGACACTGTGACAGGAATCTTCATTAAGAAGACCAGGTTTGGATTGGTAGATCGGTCAATATACGGGTGTCATCTATTTGAAGAAAAAAACTTTTATAATAAACCGGACATTTAACATAAGTTTTAACGCTACTTGTTAGACTGGGTGTTGGGGGTTCACTAGTTACTCATTAACAATGCCATATAGGCTGTTGGCGACAGTTAACCCACGCCGCCTAGTTAACGGCGGCCGTGAATGGGGTATTTAGTTAACCCATTAACTATGTTAATGGGAATGATGGTGAGGCCCACGGATGTGAGAACCAATCACATGCCACCTTTTTTTTAAGTTTTAGTTGTTGATATTGGGTGTTTAGTTAACCCACAACACATAGTTAACGGGCATTTAGTTAATGATTAAGTTCTTATGTGGCAGTGACGTGGCGGTGATGTTGCATTTGGTTTAGTTAACCCACAACACATAGTCTTAGAAGTGTCTAAATTCGTAATGATTAAACCATAAAGTTTAGTATAGTTATTAAAACTAAGGAAGAAAGCTGCAATCTTAGTAATACTAAAGGATTACATAATGTAATTTACTCTAAATAATAATAATGAATAATGGTTAGTATAATTTACTCTTCGGTATATGCAATTGTGACTTCTATATATAGTTCACACCGCCAAAGGACTAACTTGTCGGATCATAAGGTTGTCGGTATCAACATCCCTGCAGTATTTAAAGTTTAAACCTCAAGAAAAACTAGTATTCGACCAACCTCATAAGGCTGTGGATCGTTTGCAATTTGCTTAAAGTTACCGGTGAATCTAACAATAGGCTAGATCACTGATCACGGCAAGAATCACTATTTTTTTTTTTTTTTTGTGAACGACGGATTAAATGATGTTAGACTAAAAACAACCAGCGGGAAACTGGCCAACAAACATGAGTTCGCACCGATTATAACACCATAGGAAATTAAAACAACTTGTGACCTATGTATGAACATTAAAACCCCCAATAACAAGGAAATAGGAAATAAAAATCACTTGTGACCTATATATGAGCATCAAAACCCCCAATAACAAGGAAAAAGATAGCAAAACGCCCAATAGTAACAATGACTAGTAGCTCCAAATTAGAGTTAGATGGAAACAACCACCACCATTAAAGTCTATATCACTTTGTCATATGCTTCAAGGTTTTTGGGAAACTGGTTTTGGTCACCAACTATCTTCTAACTTCTAAGCAGGGGCGGATCTATAGTGTTTGGAGCCGTAGCACGGGCTACGGCTCAACCCCGTTTTCGTAGTCTTTTTTTTTTTTTTTGTTTTATACAAAGGATACCCCTAAAAAATACGATGATACACCTAACTAGAGATGGGCATAAAAACCGTTTCCTACCCGATTCCAGTGGACCCGACTCGGACCCGGTTCCGGTTCCTACCCGATGCTCAGAGGAACCGGTCCCAGGTTTAAAAAACCCGACGGGTATTACCCGGTTCCTATTTTTTCTAAAAAAACCACCCGTACCCGGTTCCTCTCTGTACCCGGTTTCTACCCGTACCCGGATCCTCTCTGTAACCGGTTCCTATTTGTACCCGGTATGTTACCGTTGGAACCGATTCTTATATGAATGTTACCGTTAGAACCGAATCTTGATATATGTCAACACATTAAACTAAGGGATGATGCACTTACTATGACGGCCGAGGAGTATAATAATTTTTACATTTTGGCATGGTGGAAGTCTAAAGAATCGGAATTCCCGATTCTAGCCACCATGGCTCGTGATTTACTAACGGTCCAAGCTTCCACGGTAGCTTCGGAAAGTGTTTTTTCTCTTAGTGGTAGGGTATTGTCGATTAGAAGAACAAGATTAACCCCGGAGTCGCTAGAGATGGCAATTTGCCTAAAAGATCATTTGGACGGCGTTGATCGTGTTCAACATAAGTCGAGTCTCGAAGACGAGGTGGAGTTGGAGCACAAGATTATTGAAGAAGAGGATGAAGAGGAAGACGAGGTAGAGACGAATGATTCCGAAGACGATTGTACCGAAGTGCCCGCACCAAAGCGTAGCGGAAGTGAAAGTGCCGCACCGTCCTCAAGCAAACAAGCAAAAAAATAAATTATAGGAACCGATTCTGATCAGTCCCGTGGAACCGATTCTGTTACGAAACAAATGCGAACCGATTTTGATTACCGAAGGAACCGACTTTTTGTACTACTTAAACAATTATATATGCGAATTTTTTTTCCACAAACGAACTATTATTTCACAAACATAACACTTAAAACATAACACATCAAACACATCAAACATCACACATAAAACATAAGACATCAAACATAAGTAAACAAACGCATCCACCAAACTACACATTAGAAGAACCGGATCCTTCGCCCTTTTCTTCCTTTTTTGCCTTTGTCACCGGGCAATGTTTGTCGGTATGCTTCTTGAGGGTGGAGTTTGCTGCCGCCTTCATGAACTTCCCACAATTCTTGCAACGAGCCATCTCATGGTTATCCGACATCAAACACAAATCAAAATTTTTCCAAATTGCGGGGTTACGCTTGGTTTCTAAAATCAAAATAACTCCTTCTTCCGATGCCATATTGTTCTTCTGGGTTTGAATGTGTTTTACAGAGAAAGAAGAGTGATGGATTGGATGATGCAAATTGAAATGTTTGATCCTAAAACTCGATTTTTATATTTGAAAACCGGTTCTAACGGTACAAATTTAAAAAAAAACAGCTTTTTCTGTTAAGAACCGGTTCTTAACAGTAGTCGTCAGCAGCTGTATTGAAATACGCAGTGGAACCGGTTCCAAACAGTACCCGTAACCGGTTCCACACAGTACCCGGACCCGGTTCTATTGTACCCGAAAGTGGTTCCACCGGTTATAAAAAAAATGATGTGTACCCGGGTTGTACCCGGACCCGGTTCCACTGACAACCCGGTTCCAATCACTTGTATCCATACCCGGTTCCGGGTTTTAAAAATACCCGATAATGCCCATCTCTACACCTCACCAAAAAATAGGATGATATTATTTAATTCTCACTTTTTTATAAGCCCAAACATTTTACAACCCGAAAACTTGTAGAATAATTAAGCCCGAATGATAAAATAAGCCCAAATGATATAGATCTGGTTTGGTTTCTAAAATGGATTAAGTGGGTCACATTTTTACCCGCATCCGAACCCGTAGACCCGCCATGATCCGACCCATCAGCAACAAAATGGGGCCATGTTTTATTTTCTATTTTATTTCCAATTTACACAACTTAATACCCACGTTTCCTTATTTTGTTTTCTGCATTTTCATTTAAAGTTTGAGGTAGTGGTCAAAGTCAGTTTGCATGTTTTTAGGTAGTGGGATAGTTTCTTCTTTTCTTTTCTATATGTATTTCCCAAAGGACAATGGAGGAGACACTGAGTTTATGAGTTTGAAGATTGTGTGTTAATTTTTTGAATGGATTTTGAGAGTAATTAATTATTGTATGCTAGTTCAAGTGTGGCAACTTCAATGGTGTTTTTGGAGTCTAGATTAGAATCAAGTGGTTATCTATATCTTGATTCTCATTTAGTTTTAACCTAATCGTTTTTTTTTGTTTTTTTTGTTTTTTGTTTTTTTTTTGGTGTTTCTGTATCACAAGAGACCGTTAGATCTATCCGTTTTATTTAGAGTTTTTATTTTCCTAGCCGTTACCGAACCGATTGCTATCACGAAAGACTTTTTACCAACGTCGCCCACTCGGGATAAATACCGTCTGTGAGATAGTAGCCATACTTATGCTACACGTCGTTTGCATAGAATGAAGTATCTGGTGCAACACCGTCTACGACATCGTCGTTTGCATAGAATGAAGTATCTGCTGCTGTACACTTTTGTAGTCCAGAGAAACCAACTTTGCGACTTGCATTTACCCTTTGCGTGAAAAAGGGGATTCGCCCGCAAGATCATTAGAAATTTTAACGAATAGTCGTCGGCTCATACGAAACCTACGTTTAAACTGAACATCATCGTACACGGGAGTTTTACAAAAATAATCTTGCACTAGACGTTCATGAGCAGCTGACCGATTCCATTCAATAGGCGGTTGTCTGGTACGCGATGCAGAGGATTCGGCTTCTTCTTGCAAATAATTAATCGCCTCCTGCGCCATGGCGATAACCATATCAAGAACACCGTCGGATGACGAGCTCGAAGAAGACATTTTTAAGTTGTGATTGGTGGGTGTTTTAGTTGTGATTGGTGTGTGTTTTGGTTGTGATTGGTGAGTTTTTTAGTTTAGAATAGGTTATATATATAATAAAATAAGATTTTTTTTTAATATTCGACCGTTTCGCAACAGTCATATTTGACCATTTCTCCTCGTTCAACGCGATTTCATCCCGTTACCATGGTGGCGGACGTTCAATGGCGCCCCGGCATAGCGCCGGGGTGTGGACTGATGGCGCCATGGGCGCTATAGAGTGCCAATTGGGTTGGATGGCGCCCCCACACCCTCCGGCCTAAGTGATAAATTCAATATGAGCAACCCTATTATTATACAGCATACACATATGATATAATTAGACATCACTCAACTCAATATGAGCAACTCGATATGAGCAACCCTATTATTATACAGCATACACATATGATATAATTAGACATCACTCAACTCAATATGAGCAACTCGATAAATTAGCAACATTAGTTTAAAAAAAAATGATATTACACTTTTAGTAAAAGTTAATTGATTTTTTACTTTTAACCCAAAAATTTTCACTTTTTCCAATGCCTTACAATTTTTTTTACTTTCAACTTTGGTCCCCTATAGTTTTCATAATATTTCGTAAAATTTTCGTTTTGCGTTTTGTTCTAAATTTTACGAGTTAACATGACACAACGTTCGTGCGTGGTTCAACATTTTTTACGTTTTGTTTTACGCTCTGTTCTATATTTTGCAAGTTAACATGGCGCAGCGTGCCTGTGTGGTTAAAAGTTTTTGTGTATTTTTCCCCGTTTGACTGGACCGTCGCAACGCGTGGGTCCTTAATCAACTTAGTTATTATTTTTTATGTTTTACGTTTCGATTTAATTTCTCCGCATTAACACGCCGCAACTTCAGTGTTGGTGGTCATTAGCGATGGTGTGACACTGGTACTATTTGTCGCGGTTTATGCCCCTACCGCAACGCATGGAAGAAGGAAAGGGTGCTTAATACTAGTTATAATAGATATTGCATGTCACTTTTCAGAACACTTTCACAAACATTCGATAGGTTTGAAAATTAAGAGACGTAAATAAAATAAATAACAAATAGTCTTAAATGATACTTGTCAACTATAGTTCATTTGACTGCTATAAATTTGAAAAATATTTTGTTACTAATTTTATTATAACTGATTATAAAATTCCGAATTTGGATTATCAAACTCTCCTTGTTCTTACAAATCAAACAACTTGACCGACGACACATATCTCAAAAGTGTTAACAAATTACAAATCTTCCACCATGTTCCTATTAAAAGCGTTTCTAAATGGGTTTAACCAGTGGCGAAGCTTGAAAAATTCCGACAGGGGGCCGAAAACGTATATACCAAAAAATTTCTATACGAAAGCTACATATATAACACTACTGAGCGAAAAGTTCGAGGGGTCGAGCGCCCCGGCCCCTTCTAAGAATCGCCCCTGGGTTTAACTAGTCTAACCTGTATACAACACGGATAACTAGTTTACAGGGCCGGCTCAACCATTTTGGTGGCCTAAGGCGAAGTAAAATCTTGTGGCCTTTTTCCCAAAAGAATGTATGTAATTGAAAGTTAAACTTGAAGGGCCCAAGTGTAATTATTTGAAAGATTGTGTTAAAATTTAAAAACAAGAAAAAAAATGCTAAACCAAGGATTTGAACCCGGGTCTCACGAACTTTCATACACACACAAAACCACTACACTACCAACCATCAATCTATTAATAATCCACACCCTAAATCTTTTATAAATAGACTGCAGTTTCATCAAATTATGGAGGCCCTATAGTTTTGGTGGCCCAAGGCCCAAGCCTCATTTGGCTTACCCTTGGGCCGGCCCTGCTAGTTTAACTAAACATGTTAAATAGGCTAACATGTCAACATAACACGTTTATAAACCGTTCTCATTACCGCCATTCATCAATCTCGACTCTCGGGCTCTTAATTCTTCTCGACGGTTGCTATAATCTCGGCACATCTTGACAGTTTCTCTTAGGTGGGTTCTGTTCACCTTGATAGTTTCTCCCAGACGAGTTGTGTTGGACTAGACAGTTGACAATTCTGTAAATTGATTATGACTACTTGGATTAATGCAGTTTGAAAAATTTATTATTATAATGTTTGTTTGTGAATTGTCGTCTAATATAATTAATGTCTTTTAAAAATTGATTATGGTTGTTTTGAAAACTATCTAATGATGGTTGAAAATTATTGGTGGCTCATTATAAAAATGTTGATTGTGTGGAGGTTTATAATTGGAGGATTTTATTCATTGTAAATTTATCGTGTTATTTGTTAAGTGTGTTAAACGGGTCGTGTCATGTCATTCGTGTTACTACTTACTTGTTATACTTAATGGTGTTAAACAAGTCGTGTCGTATAACCCATTTATAAAAATGATCATGTTGATGGTTAAGTAAATGACTCATTTAGTTAAACGCGTTGTTTTTGTGTTTAATATACGTGGTAACCGTGTCATGTCTTACATGTTTATCAGAACATAACACACTTTGCTAACCTTATCCTCAACATACATTTTTTTTATATGAATACATCTTTACACACATGTAAGAGAATTAGTTTGGTTTGATTTAATTTATTAGTGAGTGTAACGATCGGCCTCTCGTATCACTAATATTGTGCGTTTTGCTCACAACGATGTCTAGCTTACATATTTGTTTTTGGTTGCCCATTGGAAACTTCCCGATATGTCATCCATCTTGAAACCACTCCCAACTGAGCATGCTTGACTGTAAAATTCTTCTCTCATCCATACATCAAAAACACATTGGTGATATATGAGGCGAACATTCTTTATGATACAATATCTAGGGTTGCAAACGAACCGAACGAACAAGACCTTGTTTGTGTTCGTTTGTTAAGAAATATATGTGTTCACGAATTGTTGATAAACACTTACCGAACAAGATTTTATGTTCGTTTTCGTTCGTTAAAGAAATGCACTAGTTAGTGTTCGTTTGTGTTTATTTGTTAATCTTAAGCAACGAAGGAAAATGAACGTTGATGAACCCAAATGAGCACAATCTAATGTTTATAAACACAAATGGAAACAAAGGAACACAAAACAAGCGTTCATAAACAAAATATATAATAAACTAACACTTATTAAATATTTTTTTTGTCAGAATTTTGAAGTATTTAAAAATATAAAATCTAAAAACACTAATGAACTATCGAACACAAATGAACACATTACCGAACGTTCACAAACATAAATGAACAAACGCAGTCTCTGTTCATGTCCGTTCATTTAACTAAACGAACAAAATTTCTTATTCGTGTCTGTTTGTTTAATAAACAAACAAACCTCCCACCAAACTGTTCACTGGTCGTCAAACGTTTGGTTCGTTTGCAGCCCTAACAATATCTCTTTTATGAACAAACATAAAAGACCGATATGAAATTTGTCTAAGGTGTTACAGCGAAAACGAACCTAAAACTGACTCACATGGTTAACCTCCGTTTTTCAATTAGTAAATCCTTGTTTTCTTAAACTCCTATTTTAAACGAGCCTAATTGAACAAACCCTGAAAACTTACTCCATACGAGTTCGAGTTTTAAAAATCAAACCCTAACACACATAAATTAAACGAGCTCGAGCTCGAGCTTGTTGCAGTTTGGAATAATCAAAACTCTCCGTGTTGAATGTCAATCAAACGACTTGTCCCACCTATTTGTTTCTACCTTCTTTACTCGGATATCACAAACTTTGACTCGACCAAACTGTTCTCTAGACTCTACAATTCGCACTATAAACGTGCGTCACATAGTTGTAGTGGATCATTGACCACTGCTATTTATAGTGGTCGTCACCCTCAATCATCTTCATCATCATCATCATCATCATCATCATCTCCATTATAAAACTAACTCTATGTAGTCTATCCCCTTATTCCCCTGTATCCCTTTATATAATAATAATATAACAAAAAATAATAATATTACTTAACCCCAATTCCACTGTACACCAATCTGTAACCATGGCTCTATCTAAACAACTCATGGGTTGTTCCCTGACAGAAAAATCACAGTTTCTTTCTTCAAACATTCTCAAATCGATCAATTATAGCTCGAATCAGGTGTCGGTGAGTCCAAAGAGGTGTGTTCGAACGAGGGTTCCGGTTGTGAAGGCGGCGATCAGTGAAGATCTTAAAGATCTGGCTAAGTTTGTGAACGCGGAAAAGGCGGTTACGTTCAAGGTGAGAGCTGTGTTGACTGTGAGGAATAAGTACCAGGAGGATTTTAAAGAGACTCTTGTCAAGAAATTTGATGCGCTTGCTGATCAGATCGGGAGGAATGTTGTGCTCCTGGTTCATAGTGTCGATATTGATCCGAGTATGTTACCTGTTTGATGAAATGCCTCTGTGAATATTTTTTTTTCTTTTTTTTTTTAAATTGTTTAATGTTTTTTTTTTTAAATTTTGATCCAAGTATACAACTTGGTTGATGAAATTCCTCTGCGTTTTTTTTTCTTTTAAAAAAAATAATTTTTTTTTTCAGTTTTGATTTAAGTATGCATCCTGTTCGATGAAATGCGTCTGTGAATATATTTTTTTTAGTTTATTTATTGATTTTTGTTAAGTTCTGATCTAAGTATGCATCCTGTTCGATGAAATGCGTCTGTGAATATATTTTTTTAGTTTATTTATTGATTTTTGGTAAGTTTTGATCCAAGTATGCAACCTGCTCGATGAAATGCATCTGTGAATACATACATATATTTTGTTTTTTAATTTAGTTATTGATTTTGGTTTAATTTGATCCAAGTATGCAACCTGTTCGATGAAATGCGTCTGTGAACATTTTTTTTTTTTTCTAATTCTAAAATTAATTATTGGTTTTTATTCGATTTAATTCACGTATGCAACCTGTTCGATGAAATGCGTCTGTGAAATTTTTAATTTTTTTTTTAATAATTTAATCATTGATTTTTGTTTGATTTTGTGATGTAGAAACAAGGGCTCCAAAGAAAAGCAAAGAAGCAGTGTTAAAAGACTGGTCAGAAAAGTCAAATCTGAAATCTGAGAAGGTTAATTACACATGTGATATATTAGTGGGTTCAGATTTTGGGATCCCAGGAGCAATTAGCATAAGTAATAAGCACCAAAAAGAGTTTTATTTGGAGAGTATTACGATCGAAGGATTCGCATGTGGGCCCGTTTATTTCCCTTGCAATTCATGGGTTCAATCCACTAATGATCATCCTAATCCCAGAATCTTCTTCTCTAATCAGGTATATAGTTAGTTATCTTTTGACTGTTTGGTATAAATTGGTCAAAGTTTTGAACTTGGAAAGTCAAATCTTGATTTCTTTTTGAGCAACCATGAGTCCATGATGATGTGCGGTCTTATAAAACTTAAAAGAGTAAACTTCCGTTTTTCTCCCTGTGGTTTGGTCACTTTAATGGTTTTGCCCCAAACCTTTAAAAATAGCCATTTTACTCCCTGATGTTTTGGTTTTGTTGCCAGTTTGCTCCCTGCGGGGAGCAAAATGGAAAAACAAACAATTTGAATGGAGTTAAAGGCGGGGAGCAAACTAGCAAAAAAAACGAAACATCAGGGAGTAAAATGGCTATTTTTAAAGGTTTGGAGCAAAACCGTTAAAGTGACCAAACCACAGGGAGCAAAACGGAAGTTTACTCAACTTAAAAAGTATTCACAGCTTTTTTTTTTATTTTCGAACGGCAAACTTTTAATAAAACGGCACCTGCGAATCTTTTTTTTTTAAAGTTCCGTTTATTTTTTTTTTTTTGAGGAAACTGCCATTTTGGTCCCTGAGGTTTGGTTACTTTTGTCACTTTAGTCCAAAACTCAAACCTTTTGCATCTGGGTTCCTGTGGTTTCAGTTTTATTGCCATTTTGGTCCAAAAATGAAATCAGGTCATACTTGTCTTATAAAATCCTGCAATTTTGTCATTTTCCTCAGGGACAAATCAGGTCATATTTGTCTTATAAAATATGGTATTTATTTATAAAAAGAAATGATCATTTTTCCCCTGCGAAAAATGACAAAATACAGGATTTTATAAGACAAATATGATCTGATTTCATTTTTGGACCAAAATGGCAATAAAACTAAAACCACAGGGACCCAGATGCAAAAAGTTTGAGTTTTGGACTAAAGTGGCAAAATTGACCAAACCATAGGGACCAAAATGGAAGTTTACTCTTTTTTTTAAAGTTCAGTTTATAATTACTAGTTTAAAGTTTAATATGGTAGTTGATGAACATGCCATGTCATCCTTGGAGATAACATTAGGTATGGGTCAATGTTTTTTGAAATTTTTTTAACTAGTAAAATATAATATCTAAAGTGGAACTTTTGGATGTTGACAGTACAGTTTGGCTGGTTTTGAAGAAAAAAAAAAATATGTGTTGAACCGCTAGCTTGGTGGTTTAACGGTTTAGTTTTGACGGTTTCAACCAAGTTCTTATAAAACCATATTTTAAATAAAAGAGTAAAATGCCGTTTTCGTCCTAGAGGTTTGGCCAGACGTGTGACTTTCGTTCAAAGGTTTGTTTTTTTTTCGCATCTGGATTCAAAAGGTTTGAAATATTGCCATTTTCATCCGGCTCGTTAAGTCCATCCATTTTTCTCTGTTAAGTCAGGGGTATTTTCGTTCTTTTTGTTAACTTAAAGGGCTATTCGGTTCTTTTCACTTTACGTACAAGCATTTAGCATAATGTACAAGTATTCAAAAGACCGAATCGCCTTTTAAGTTAACAAAAAAGAAAGACGAAAATATCACTGACTTAATGGAGAAAAATGGACGGAGGTAACGAGTCGGATGAAAATGGCGGGATTTCAAACCTTTAGGATCCGGATGCGGAAAAACAAACCTTTGGACGAAAGTCGCAAAACTAGTCAAACCTCAGGGACGATAATGGCATTTTACTCTTTTTAACTAGTAAAATATAATATCTAAAGTGAACCTTTTGGATGTTGACAGTACAACCGAAAACTGTGGTTTTATGGAACGACAAACCAGACCTACTAGATTGGTGATTTAACGGTTTCAAGCAAGTTCTTATAAAAACCATGATTATATTATATTTTAAAGAGTTAATTGCCCGGATGGTCCCTGTGGTTTCACGCTTTTTCACGTTTAGTCCCCACTTTTTAAAAATAGCATGTATGCTCCCTATGGTTTGTCATTTTGTTACTCGGATGGTCCCCAAACATTTACTCTGGGGACAGTGGCGGAACCAATGTACAAGGAGGGGTAGCCCGGGCTACCCCTCAACTCCCTCTTCGTAGTGTAAAAATACCCTTCAACTTCGTCTACGTAGTGTAAAATTTTTATCGTTTTTATACAAAGAATACCTCTGATCCCCCCCCCCCCCCCCCCCCCCGAAAAAAAAAAGAAAAACTCAGATATCCCTGAATTTTTGGGCTAGCTCCGCCACGGTCTGGGGACTATCCGAGTAACAAAATGACAAATCATATGGAGCATACCTGCTATTTCCAAACTAACTGACATCTACTCAGGGACTATCCGAGTAACAAAATGACAAACCATAGGGAGCATACCTGCTATTTTCAAAAGGTGGGGACTAAACGTGAAACCACAGGGACCATCCGAGCAATTAACTCTATTTTAAATAAAAATAAAGATGGTTTATGATTATAAATTTATTATACATATGCATAACTAAATACTCTAAAAAACAGCATGCTCGGTTTACATGGCCATTTCCGAACTGTGCCAAAACCGTTGAAACATCAGGCTTACTCATTCTATGAATGTTATTTTACACTTGAGCAGCCGTATCTGCCAGATCAGACGCCAGCTGGACTTAAGTTACTAAGAGAAAAGGAGCTTACGTATTTAAGAGGTGACGGGAAAGGAGTCAGGAAGTTATCAGACCGAATCTATGATTATGATGTTTACAATGATCTCGGAAATCCTGACAGGGGAAGTGAGTTTAGTAGACCAATATTAGGTGGTCAAAAGATCCCATACCCAAGACGTTGTCGTACGGGCCGCTTACCTAGTGACACCGGTGTGTGTTTTTAACCGTCTTTTTAATTTCTTATGACAAAATGGTTGGGTTAGGTAACGGGTCGAAATATTTTAGATAAAAAAAAAGGCATTCTTTGGGTGGTAGGGTCACGGGTGGACCCGAAACACTTTTTGTCCTTTTTGTAAATTTGGCGTCAGGGGCGGATATATAGCTAAACAAGGGGTAGCCTCCGCTACCGCTTGGTCGGAAAATTTTTGAAGTTATTAGTGTAAATTTTCGAAAAATTTGACGTTTTTTCGATTTCGTTACTGCCTATTTATAAAACGTTCCCGCTTGGTCGGAATCCTAGATCCGCCACTGTTTGGCGTTAAATGTGATGACAAACTATGTAGTATTATTATAAGTGTGCTCACAAAAGCAATATCGTTACAATGATAATCCAAAACTGAGTAGAAAATTAGAGTAAAGTACACGGATGGTCCTTCTGGTTTACCAAAATTTTGGATTTGGTCCCTATCTTTCCAAAAGTACACGGATGGTCCCTGTGGTTTGCACTTTGTAACACATTTAGTCTCCAGCCAACAAATCTAAAGGTTTTAGCATGTCCAGGTTAGGGACTAAATGCGTTACAAAGTGCAAACCACAGGGACCATCCTTGTACTTTTAGAAAAATCTGGAGACTAATTGCGTTACAAAGTGCAAACCACGGGGACCATCTGTGTACTTTTGGAAAGCTAGGGACCAAATCCAAAATTTTGATAAACCACAGGGACCATCCGTGCACCTTCAGCCGAATTGAACCATGCATTTGTGTATGGTTTGAAACTGTCACCTCTAAAAGGGTATATATTGTACAATATTCTAATTCTTTTGTGATTTAAACAGATATTTTATGTGAGAGTCGAGTGGAGAAGCCTTTTCCGTTGTATGTTCCAAGAGACGAACGATTTGAAGAATCGAAACGAATTACTTTTTCAACAAGTCGGTTAAAGGCAGTGCTACATAATCTTTTACCCTCAATGGTGGCTAATATTTCGAAAAAACACGATTTCAAGGGGTTCTCGCAAATCGAATCTCTTTACAGTGAAGGAGTCCCTCTCAAATTCGGGCTTCAAGATGATCTCTTGAAAAAGCTCCGGTTGCCGAATATAGTATCTAGCCAAGGTGGCGGTCTACTCAAATTCGATATCCCCAAGATTCTTTCAAGTAAGCATAATAAACGTGGGAAAATAGGCGGGTTGATAATGGGTCAAAACAAGTTTGGATAAAAACGGGTATATTTCGGTAAGCCTGTAAACGAACCGGACGTTCATGAATTGTTGGTGAACGTTCATGAATTGCTCGTGAAAAGTACACAGATGGTCCCTGTGGTTTGCATTTTGCAACACATTTAGTCTCCAGCTAACCAATCTAAAGGTTTCAGCAGGTCCAAGTTAAGGACTAAATGTGTTACAAAGAGCAAACCACAGGGACCATCCATGTACTTTTGGTAAAAGTTGTGGACTAATTACGTTACAAAGTGCAAACCACAGGGACAATTCCTGTGTTTTTGGAAAGCTGGGGACTAAATCCAAAATTTTGGTAAATCACAGAGACCATGCATTAAAAATGCTCTTTGAACGACTCTTAAATTTTTTCCATGTTCCTTTTAAGCTATCTTTTTATTTACTTGTTTGACCCGTTAAAGATACAACATAATCCGAACAACCCTTTCTTAAGTGGGTCGAATTTGCCACAAGACGGAAATATTAAATTTTGGACATGTTTTGTTGTATGTGCAGAGGACAAATTCGCATGGTTACGTGATGATGAATTTGCTCGCCAAGCACTTGCAGGGGTCAACCCGGTCAACATAGAGAAGCTTAATGTTTTCCCACCAGTGAGTCAACTCGACCCTGAAATCTATGGCCTACAAGAGTCTGCTCTCAAAGAAGAACACATTTCTGGCTATCTTAATGGGCTCACCGTACAACAGGTAACATTATTTCATATCAGTCGAGCCTGTAATAACTAATAAGTAATTTCTTTTGGATAAAATTAAATTATAATTGTAAAAATAGGTGGGTTAAAGTTGTCTGATGTTTTAGTTAAGGGTCTAAACATGTCATTTTAAAAGTTGAGGGGCTAAACATGTCATTATTAAAGTTGAGGAGCTAAAGTTGTTTATTACTACAGTTGAGGGGCTAAACATGTTATTATTAAAGTTGAGAGGCTAAAGTTGTTTATTATTAAAGTTGAGGGGATAAAGTTGTTTAGTTAAGGGGCTAAACATGTCATTATTAAAGTTGAGAGGCTAAAATATCAATATTAAAGTTGAGGGCTAAAGTTGTTTATTAACAAAGTTAAGGGGCTAAAGTTGTTTTAGTTAAGGGAATAAGGGGCTAAACATGTTATTATCAAAGTTGAGGGGCTAAACATGTCATTGTTAAAGTTGAGGGTCTAAAGTTGGTTAATGCCAAAGTTGAGGGGCCAAAGTTGGTTGATGTGACAAGTATTTAAATAATGAGATACTTAATCAAAGCATGATGAATATTTGGTACATTTACAGGCTATGGAGGAAAACAAGCTATTCATAATTGACCACCATGACGTATATTTACCGTTTCTTGACCGAATAAACGCACTTGACGGGCATAAGACATATGCAACCCGCACCATATTTTACTTGAACGAATCGGGCACACTTAAGCCTGTTGCAATCGAGCTTAGCTTACCACGACAATCAAAGCGTGTGGTCACACCTCCAATAGACGCCACTAGCAACTGGACCTGGTTGCTCGCTAAAGCCCATGTTTGCTCTAACGATGCTGGCGTTCACCAGCTCGTAAACCACTGGTAATTATTCCAACACTAATTATCATTAGAGCAAGAGTTAATTACTATTTTCGTCCCTGTGGTTTGTCAAAAATCACTATTTCAGTCCATTAGTTTAAAAATTGCGATTTAAGTCCCTGTGGTTTCACTTTCGTAACCATTTCAATCCATTTATTCTGTTAGTACAGGGACTGAAATGGTTACGAGATGGACTGAAATGGTTATGAATGTGAAACCACAGGAACTAAAATCGCAATTTTTAAACTAATGGACTGAAATAGTGATTTTTGACAAACCACAAGGACGAAAACAATAATTAACTCTTAGAGTAAAGTACACGGATGGTCCCTGTGGACTAAATGCGTTACAAAGTGCAAACCAGAGGGACCATCCGTGTACTTTTGACAAGCTAGTGACCAAATCTAAAATTTTGGTAAACCACAGGGACCATCTGTGTACTTTACACTTATCATTATTATCTTTTTAGGATTGTTTTCATACATATCCTTGTAAAATTCTTATCTTCATACATTTTTTTTGTGTTGAATCATATGATATTTACTAAACCGCCCTTATGCAAGTAGGTTACGGACACACGCAACAATGGAACCGTTTATATTGTCTGCGCATAGGCAATTGAGTGCAATGCACCCGATTTTTAAGCTTTTGGACCCACATATGAGGTACACGCTAGAAACCAATGCGATTGCGCGCCAAAACTTAATTAACGCTGATGGCGTCATAGAACAAGGTTTTACGCCGGGACGTTACGCGATGGAAATAAGCGCTGCCGCTTATAAAAACTGGCGGTTTGATTTAGAAGGACTCCCAGCTGATCTCATTAGAAGGTATATAAACACGAGTCTCTTTTATTTTTTGTTTTCTATTATTTTTGTTTAGAGAGTAAAATGCCATTTTCGTCCCTGAGGTTTGGCCAGTTTTGTGACTTTCGTCCAAAGATTTGTTTTTTCGCATCTGGATCCAAAAGGTTTGAAATCTTGCCATTTCCATCCGGATCGTTAACTCCATCCATTTTTCTCCGTTAAGTCAAGGGTATTTTCGTCTTTTTTGTTAACTTAAAAGGTTTTGAATACTTGTACATTATGCTAAATGCTTGTACATAAAGTGAAAAAGACCGAATTGCCCTTTAAGCTAACAAAAAGACGAAAATACCACTGACGTAACGAAGAAAAATGGATGGAGCTAACTTGCCGGATGAAAATGGCAAGAGTTCAAACCTTTTGGGTCCAGATGCGGAAAAACAAACCTTTGGACGAAAGTCGCAAAACTGGCCAAACCTTAGGGACGAAAATGACATTCTATTCTTGTTTAGAAGTGGCAAATGTCTACGCGTTTAAATGTTGATTATGTTCTCATGCATACAGGGGTATGGCGATCCCGGACCCAAGTCAGCGACATGGACTCAAGCTTTTAATCGAAGACTACCCGTACGCTTCTGACGGGCTCTTAATCTGGGAAGCGATACAAAATTGGGTCCGAACCTATGTAACGCAATACTACCCGGACGCATCTTTCGTATGCAACGACAGCGAGCTCCAAGCGTGGTACGCTGAGTCAATCAATGTGGGCCACGCTGAACTTCGCAATGAGACATGGTGGCCCACGTTGGCTAACGTCGAGGACCTGACCGCCATCCTAACCACCGTCATTTGGTTGGCGTCAGCCCAACACGCGGCGCTTAACTTCGGTCAGTACCCATACAGCGGCTACATACCGAACCGGCCACCGCTAATGCGTCGATTGATTCCCGATGAAATGGACCCTGAATACGCGAGCTTTCTTGAAGACCCGCAAAACTACTTCCTCTCTGCGATACCGAGCATGTTACAGTCTACTAAATTCATGGCGGTGGTCGATACGTTATCTACACATTCGCCTGATGAGGAGTATATCGGTCAGAGACAACAAACCGACACGTGGACCGGGGATGCGGAAATGGTGGAAGCATTTTACATGTTTTCGACGGAGATTAAGAGGATTGAGCAGGAGATTGAGAGAAGGAATCGGGACACGAGTTTGAAGAATCGGTGTGGTGCGGGAGTTTTGCCGTATGAGCTTCTTGCGCCGAGTTCACAGCCTGGTGTTACTTGTCGAGGGGTTCCGAATAGTGTATCGATTTGAATCGGTTTCGTGGGTGTAGGATTGTAGGTGTATGTGTAGGTTTAGGTGTGTGTTTGTAATGTATCATGTAATGAAGCTGTCAATAAGTTGCAAGATTATGTGGTCTAGGGATCTAGTGCAAGTGTGTAACATCCAGTGTGTTAGTTATGTTGTAGCTTGTAAAATTGTATTAATTTGATATTAATAAAACTTGAGAAAAGGGAACATGTGAAATTACTTATCCCATCAGTTGTGTAGCTCATTTCAGTTGATAATTTCAAATGTAAAAGAAATGATCAATTCAAGCACATTTCGGCCAGGTTGTAACTTCTGTTTTGGTGGGTATAATAGCTCCTTGAACTGAGCGGGTTTTACCTCACCGCACTGTCGTGCATTCGGACAAGTGTTCACGGGCTTCGGCCCTAGGTGAGGGTTTTCTCCGGTTTGGAGGCGAGTGTATATCCTGATATGTCGAACAGGGCTGGCCCTGAGAATTCTTGTACCCTGTTCTAGCTCGAAAAAACGTGCCCTCGGGCCTTAACGAAATAAATAATTTAAACTAGTTTTTCATACAATCGTGAACCGTTGACAAAAATATAGCATTCGATAAACAATGCAGTTAACAAAATACTCTCCTGCTTTACGACGTTTCAATATCCATAGGGCACTAGTTGCCGCCCAACATGGACTAATTGTTTTTTATTAGTTTTTAAAATCATTTGGGTATTGGGCTCACTAATCAAATCCCAATGGGCTAACTAATCTAAACCATATGATTTTTTGTGTAAGTGAGCCTATGTTATGTTAGTATTTGTTTGGCTATACCCTATTAATTTTTTTTACATATATAATATCGGATTTTTTTAAAAAAAATTACGTGTCCTACGAAATCACGGGCCCTGGCCGGTGGTCCTCCCCGCCCACCTCCAGGGCCAGCCCTGGTGACGAATTTCGCCAGTAGCTTATTTGAAGGATTCGTTCACCGTTCAAAAAATAATAATAAGATCTTTGTATGGTAAACTCTATAATAATATATCTAAGCATGTTTGCATCAATGGGACACCAATCCAATGAGTGGAATTTGATATTTAAACGATGATAAAAACGTGAAATAATTGATGGTGTAGGGTGTTCAACTTTTGCTTTAATAATGGATTGGCATTCATCGCACGACAAATGAGTTTGGTCAATGATTTTGACTCTACATCTTTTGGGTCAATCATATTTGGCCCTACATGTTTGTTTGTTATTAGGCTGATGGTAATAAAAGTATTTTAGCTTTTTAATGTTGTGAAATTTAAACAACTTTTAATCAAGATAAAAAGAAATGCACGTCTCGTTTGCTAGATTTAAAAGGGGCGTCTGTGTCACGAATTAAAGTTGTGGCCCAAGAAAGTTTCAATTACGTAAGAGGTAAAGGTAGTAGACTTTATTTCAACCCATGATATTCATTATTTTGTAGGTTTATTATTCAAATAAGTTAATTATTTCTCTAGTTTTAGTGATACATCCCATCCCATAAGGTGTTTATTAAACTCGGCCGTTGAAACTTTTTGAATCGAGACATGTTGGCATGGTTGGACAAACCATCCAACTGTTCATCAATTAAAAACAGAGATTGGTTTTTGAATGGCAAACTAACATACTTCTATTAACCACTAGGGTTGTTTATGAGCCGAGCCGAACCGATTGGACCTTTGCTCTTGCTTGGCTCGTTTACAAACCGAACCGAGCAGAGTGGCTCATTTAAAACCGAGTCTCAGATCAAGCGAGCATTTTCCAAGCAGTGAATATTCTGAGCGAGCGTCGAGTGAACTTCGAGCAATTTTAACGATTGTGTCATGCGATTTAAATTTGCGGAGAGATAGTGAAAATATTGGGTCTCAAGTTTTTATGTCTTTAAAAACAAGCACATTTCATGGCATAATATTTTTCTTATAAATAACAATGTTGTGGCCGATGAGATGATGTTGATATTGCACGAACAATAACGTTGAGAGTTGGAGATGATCAACTTAGGGTAAAAACATAAAACATTGAGGTGATGGGTAGACTGTCGTTTAACGGTTTAGGGTTTGGTTTAACTTTTAAATTTGGTTTGAAGTTTTTTATTGGTGTGATTATATATCAACCTATAAATTTGTATATAGTGGACCAAAATCTAATAGAGTGGTATGTATCAACCTATAAATTTAATTTATATTTATGTCTATATGTATGTGTATATACATGTATGTCAGTATGTGTATATGTGTATATATATATATATAGGGCAAAGATCCGTTAGAAATCACCCTTTATTGCGAGAACCAATGTGAACACAACCAAAAATAACTAAAAATAGCTAAAAACACACACACAAAAAAAATTCAAATATTTTTTATAAAAAAAATACATTATATATACTAATTAAAAGGGTAAATTACTCTTTGAGTCCCTGTGTTTTAGTGGTTTTCACTAGTTGAGTCCAAAAGCAAAAAGTTTAACGACCTGAGTCCCTATAAGCATTTTCTTTAACCATTTGAGTCCTTTTGAGTCCAAATTTTAACCTTTTGAGTCCAATTTTTTGGACTCAAATCGTTATAAAATGAACAAATTTGGACTCAAATGGTTAAAGAAAATGCTTATAGGGACTCAGGTCGTTAAACTTTTTGTTTTTGGACTCAAATAGTTAAAACCACTAAAACACAGGGACTCAAAAAGTAATTTACTCTAATTAAAAATAATAAATCGAGCCGAATCGAACCGAGCGGACTTTTGTTCATGCTTAGCTCGTTTACAGGCCGAACCTTTGCAGTGCGGCTCGTTTACAACCGATCCTCAAATCGAACGAGCATTTTCTGAGCAATTTCTGGGCGAGCGACGAGCATGGTTGTGTGAATAATTACTATACTCCAAGTAAATGCGGTTGTGTGAAACTCTTATCAAATGTCACGTTACATTTCATTGAAGTGCAACTTCTTGTCAAATGCATGTCATTAAACATAATATTAGCTTAGGACCTCATATTACTAATTGTCTAAATCAAACGGATTTTGACAGTTTCGTCAGTATAGCCGACTCAACACCACTGGTTTAGTTCGTCATTTTTTGAAATCATAGGAACCCGTATGGCATAGAAGTATCCGTCTACACAAAGAACACCATGTCAAATACTTTAGTAATCATACATCAAAGATCATAATTCTAAACTTCAACACTAACAAAGAACAATAAGTATAAAACAGTCAAATTTCACTTTATATATAGTTTAGAATCAGAGCCAGATAAGTATGGGTCATGGGCGGGTAATACACTAAATTACCAAACAATCAATTACAAACAAGTGGCAGGTAAACCGATAACAAGTTGCGCTGCAACACCCTTTTGAATAGCAAACCGATCCCAACACCCTAATGCCCTATTATTGAGGTATTTGATAAAAGATTGTCGGTTTGGAAAGCGAAAACCTTGTCGATAGGAGGGAGGCTTATTTTGATCAATTATGTGTTAGAAAGTTTGCCCATCTATTATTTCCAGGGACGGACTTAATACATAGTGAAGGTGGGCGGGCGCACCCCCAGGAAAAAAAAAATTAGTGCTAAGTTCCGTCGAAAATCCCGTTCGCACCCCTTGGAATTTTTCGTCCGCACCCCTTAGGTAAAAAGTGTTATCAATTTATATTTTAAATTTTTTTTTTAGTAAACTCAAAATTTTTTTTAAAAAAAAAAAATACTACCTAAATTATTTATCTTTTAATACCTAAATAACTAAACCCAAATATCCAATATCTTTAACTAGTCCACTACTAAGTCTTAGCCCAATAAACAAACCCAACAAATTAACAATATTTCAAACTAAAATAAAATAAATAAGCCGAAAACCCTTACTACATATTCTCTCCCGCTCTCTGTATCCTCCCTGCACGCCAGCGATCAGAACATCAGCGACAACAGTGAACAGTCAGCAGCCGCATACCACCGTAATCAGCCACCATACCACCGCCTATCGAACACGGGTAAATTTCTTTGTTATTTTTGATGAATTTTGGTTGATTTTTTGGTTGATATTAGCCACATACTAACCATGACAGTAGACATGTGCTTAATTTTGTTTTTCATTATGTTATATGGTGGGATATATTTTGTTAGTGATGATATTTTGCCTTTTATTATAGTCGCATACACCACACAGTAGATCTGGTTGGTTATATTTGTTAGTGAAGAATGTTTGGCTTTTTCTTTTTATGGTGCATATGTTGTTTAGATGATTTTTAGGGTTATTTACGTTATGATTTCTAGGGCTTGAATAGTTGATATATTATGTTTTGGATAGATTTCGAAAAATGAAAACCCGGAGGGTGACATTTTAATTATGTTTGTAACAAGGTTTGACATATTTTTGATGATATATACATTTAGTTCGATGTTCTTTTGTTTTACATGACCCGACCCGACCCGATACGAACCGGTTTTTTACTTATATACCTTGGGGCCTAAAATTTTTAAAAATGTTCTGCACCCCCATAGAAAAATTCCTGGGTCCGCCACTGATTATTTCTTCTTATATAAGGCTCCAGCTAGTGTTATTAAGACCCTGGAAGCCAGGATGAGAAAATTCCTATGGGCGGGTTCTAGTAGTAATTTTAAAATGAATTGGGTGGCTTGGGATTGTGTAACTTGGCCCAAGAATAAAGGTGGGTTGTGTATTAATAGACTCAAAGAGGTCAATGAGGCCCTTCTTGTTAAATGAGGATGGAGATTTAGGGTTGAAAACCACAATCTGTGGTGCAAAGTGGTAGAAGCTTGCCATTGTAAGAACAACCAATGGAGCTTCCTTCCGCTTAACGGGAATATAGCGGGGTGCTGGAAAAACATTGTGAAGTTTCCAAAATGAAATTAGATGAGAAAGGTTTAAACCGGTTAATCATAGGTAAGGTGGGGAATGGGGTCGACATTTGTTTTTGGATTGATACATGGGTGGGCGATCTTCCCTTCATGAAAAGATGGCCTCATTTGTTTGGTTTAGAGTTGTTTAAATTGTGCAGGGTTGCAGAGAGAATGGAAGCGGGTTAAGATAATGGTGCGATTACATGGCAATGGTCTAGACAGCCTGAGTCCGATAAAGAGTTAAAAGAAAGGCAGGAATGTCTTAAGGTGCTCACCTTAGTGAGACTTTCCAACGATAAGGATGTATGGCTATGGAGTGTTGATAGTAAGAATGGTTTTTCGGTGAAATCTGTCAAAAAGGCATTAATTATGGATAGAGGAACTAGCCACCCTCCTAATTTCATATAGTGCAAATGGGTGCCCATCAAATGTAATGTTATGGCTTGAAGAGGCAATTTGAATAGGCTTCCAACGAGAGTCAATTTAAAAAGAAGGAACGTGGTTATTACCTCGGTTATGTGCCTCTTTTGTGACGAAGTAGATGAAATGGCAGAACAGTTATTCACGGCTTGTTCGGTGGCTACGAGGGTATGGGCGACTATCAGCGTTTGGTGCAACATCCCACCGCTTTTCCTTTTTGAGTTCAAAGACATTTTACACATACACAATTTCATTAAGTGTGGTAAGAAGGCAGAAAAGGTTATATACGGGTTGGCCATTATTACTTGCTGGTGCATTTGGAAAGGAAGGAACGACGTGGTTTTTAATCAGATTAAATGTAGTCCGCAGGATATCATAGGGGAGATAAAATCGAGAAGTTTTGCTTGGGTTAAAAATAGATCATCCTATAATTTCACTAGTTGGGCGGAATGGTGTAAATACCCATTGTACATGTTGTAATTTCTTGTCATTTGCCCGTTTAAGTCAAGGGCGTTTGTTTTTTAGGTCAGGTGTGTTGTTTAATGAAGTTTTATTTAAGGAAAAAAAAAAACTCTACAGTCAAATTTCAATAACAGAATTTAAAACTTTAGCAAAACGAAATTTTAAAAACTTGTTTTACTTCCAAAAACCTCACTTGAAGCCTATTGATGTGGCATAACAAAAGACCACTAACTTGGCCCAAAACTGAATCCGTCTGCGTATGTTTACAGTCATGACTCAATAAGGCTATACGGTATGGGGGTCGGCCCCGGCCCGTCGCGGGTCGGCGACGATCCAAACACCGTTCCGCCCCCATACGTCCCCGTCCTCTCCGTCCAATCTTAGACGTTGGCGACGATGCTTTTTTGTGGGCCCCCCCTTTAAAATATGACCGTTACATAAAAAAAAAATAATAAATTTCCAAATTTTGAAAAAAGCCAAACGGCTATATTATTAAATTATATAAATTTTACATCCATTTTCACTATCAAACACCAAATTAACCTCCACAATTCACCACTTTCTCCTATAATTTTTACACTCTCTTCCACTATACTCTCAACCTTCTTCCACATAATTTTCATGGATCCGTTCAACAACCCGGATACTCCCAACACTCCTTCGAACAACCCGAATACTCCCAACAATCCGACCCAACCAAATGTTTTTTCGGTTCCGGGATATTATCCAACGCTAGAACCGAACCAATTCTCCCAATTTTCGTCGAACGCGTTTGCTTCATTCCAACATTCGCCCAACCAATTCACTCAAACGTCCCAAAATCAAGCTCTTCAACAAATGATGATGCGGGGTGCTTGGAACTTTCCACCCGTTCAACCTCAACCGATCCCCACACCCCCCGTTCAACCCCAACCGATCCCCACACCCCCCGTTCAATCCGAACCCGAAGACGATGTGGAGATTGTGCCCGAAACCCAACCGCCTAAAGGGAAAGGAAAACGAAACAAAGGGAAACAAGTTGCGGGTGATCAAGCGTCGAAACCGAAGGCGATAAAATGGACCCCAATCGAAGAAGAAGCCTTAGCCAAGGCTTTCATTGGCACTTCCGACAACCCGGTAAAAGGTTCGTATTTTTTTAAAGTTTACATCTTTTTAAAGTTTACATTTTTTAAAGTTTAAATTTATAAAGTTTATTTTTTTTAATTTTTTATTTCTTCACAGTAGGTTTATATTTAAGTGTTATAGTTTTTTTTGGTTTAAATTTAATAGTTTTTAAGTTTAGTTTTTAATTAGGTTAAACAGTTTTAATTTTTTAATTTTTTTTCATAACAGTAAGTTTGTTTTGTTTATTTACTTTTATTTGTTTGTTTTTTTATAGGTAATAACCAACCGGGTGACGGGTTTTGGTCCAAGGTATTGACCAAGTTTCTCGCCATGATTGACCAAGGCCCGTATAGAGATATCGACTCGGTTTCCTCGAAGTGGCGAAAATTGAACTCGGCCGTTAATCGGTTTTGCGAGGAGTATAACAAGTTATATACAAGTGACCGTCGTAGCGGGTGGAACGACGAAGATGTGTTCAAAATGGCATTGGAAAAGTATAAGCAAAATAATCATGGTTCCAACTTTCCTCACGTTCGCGCGTGGATGGTTCTAAAAAACGACCCAAAATGGGCGCCCATTCCTAACGAGGTGGCGATGGCGAAACGCCAAAAAACATCGGAAACGGGTAGTTTAAGCGCCGGTGGATCGGACGCGAGGTGTCACATTAACTTAAATGATGACGCCGACTATGACGAAGACGAGTATAACGTACGTGAACCCGAGCGTCCACCGGGCCGAGACAAAACAAAAAAGGAGCGGGCCAAGGGAAAAGGAAAGGAAACGGTGGACCCGAACATGGTTGAGTTTATGGAACACCTAAAAGTGTACAACGACATATCGGCCCAAAAGTCGAAGGCGAAGGAGCGGGCCGTCGAAGAAAAAAGTCGTGCATCGGACGAGAAGTTAAAAGAAAAGGTCCGATTGTCGAATGAGAAAATCCGAATCTCCGATGAAAAAATTCGGCTTAAGGAATGGGAAATAATGATGATGAATGTCGAGAACGAACCCGAGCCGAAACGTTCGATGTTGAAAAAACTACAAAACGACATCATGAAAAAGCATCAAATTATTTAACTTTATGTTTATTTTTTATTAAGTCTTTTTTTTTAAGTTTATGTTTTTTTTTAATATTTATGTAATGTGTGTTTAATATTAATGAAAATATTTTATTAGTATATTTGTCAAATGTTAAAAAAAATAAAATAATAAAAAACATAAAAAAAACATAAAAAGTGTTGAAGGAGTATGACTAGGATCATCATACCATGCCTTCTACTTTTGGAGGATGGACCATCTTAGTGAGGACTATGATGTGTCGCCTAGGTGGCGGATCATCCTCCAAGGATGGTCCATCACCATACCATGTAGTCTAATATCCACGTGTCACAACTAAGTCCACTTGCAGCCGTCACGAAACCTTCGTCAAACACAACTTCAACTTGATTGCCGTTATGTCTCGGCACGTGTCACTGTCTGGCTACCCACCACTAGCCACGTGCTCCAACTCCGAATTAGTGTTCAGTGTTCATCGTCTTCGCTTAACCGTTTATCTTTAAGGTTTTTACTGCCACCTGTCAGATCTAACGGATAAGATTGTTGCACCCACATGTCAACTTGAATGTATGCCGACAGTTTTGCTGTCCCGCACACCACTCGTATCTTTCTGTTCACAAAATATATCCACCAACTTTAAAATAAATTGGAAAATAAAAATACATCACTGATCACCCTCGAAGGTTCCAACATTCAAGTATTCAACTACTATATGTTTGATTTTCCAATAATATCCTTTGTGGGGTGGAGATACTTGAATCATAAAAGATTCCATAATTTTGAATATTTTTAGCTTGTTTAGTGCGTTTGATATAGAGGAAAACTTATTAAAAAAAAGGTTAAGGTATTCTTTGTGTCAGCTTTTAATAGGTTGTTAATAATTTCAGTATTTAATGATTTAGATTGTTTGTTTCAGCTTTTAATAGGTTTATACATTTGCCTCTGAATGGTTAATCATATTGAGTCTCATGATTAAGACCTTTTATCTGAATTGGCCAGACCTCTTACTAATTCATCACTTACACATTCAGAAGTTGTCAAACAGTCCATAAGTTACACAAAAGTTGAAAAATAGATATTAGATGTCTTTAAAAGCTTGGGTTAAGCCTTAACTAGTAAATAGAAGTAAAGACTCAACCGACACTTTCCGTTAAAAAAGGGAGCTCAATCGACTTTTTTTTGTCAAAACGTGGACTTAGCCGACTCAGGAAAAAGTGTATGCTAAATTCTAGCCGGCTTAAATGGTGAAGTTATCTGACGACTTCTGATTGGAGGAAACAAGAATTAACTACTATTATATAAGCTAGATTTCTATGTCTATTTTTTAAAATTGTTGTTCAAATATGATAGTTTTAGTAACAGTAATAATAATTTTTTTCCATAAAATAAAGCTTTACATTTAAATTTCAGTTGTGATTGTAGAGATTCTTAAAAAGTTTGAAGGGGTATGGTCCCAGATCTCGCGTCAGCATGGACCGCGAGTGACAATTACCCTTATCAAAACCCCCACTAACTAACAACCTACTTGTGCCCATGCGGGAACGCGTCGACACAAGGGTTGAATCCAATCTATCTAGTAACAAAGAAGGACTTACATGGAACATGAGAACGGTAGAGTGATGCGACATAGCATCACATCTGGTGTATAAAAACGGAAGTATTCACAGCGATGCGGCATCGCACCGCATCCAGCGAACACTTCTATCAATACAGGAAAGCCTTACCTTAGGCATAGAAGAAGATGAACGTAGCGGTACGGCTGACACCGCACCATACGGACATTTTCGTCACGACAAGGGATGCAGGCAAGACGACGATGCGGCTAGCACCGCATCTCGCGTATTCCTTGATCACAAGTAGGAGACGCGGTAACTTCAGATGTTACCGCACGTAGCGATGCGGCTTGCACCGCATCCTATGTACTCAAGCAAGTGGTACTGACACCACAGTGCAAGTGGCACCAATGGCAGTTACCTGTCAGAGCTACGTAAGCAATGGACTGACGTGGCGTAACCTCCATAACCGACGAGCCTGACACACCTGAAAGGGTGCAGCACGTCGTCAGTCCATCCATCATCATCCTCCTTCACTCCTCGGCTATAAATACAAACCCCAAACCAGGTTTGAGGTATCTTCTCACAACTCTCTCACTACTACTACTATCTTACTTTGCTTCCCAAGCAAACTACTCATTCTCACGCCGGAGAGTGGTAACAAGGAGCACCCCCCACCCCATCCTCCTTGTTACGAGTCACGGCTTGTTTCCTTGTGCAGGAGATCAACCACCGGTGATCCAGCCAGCGATCCTCGAGAGGAAGGGATTAACCCTTCTTGACGAGACCAGTGCGTTAACCCTGCCCGGTTAACCATTGTTTCATCATTGGCGCCCACCGCTACTCTTAGCATTTTCTAAACCATCCCTTTTTCCTCTCCCACGATCATGACTGATCACCAAAACAACACTGCGGATAACCAGAATCCTCCAATCCCAAACCCGGTAGGGGTCAATGCCTCGACCTCCCAACCCGGACACATTGGCACGTCCACACAAAGGAGCCCCTCCTTTATGTTCGGACATGACTTATCACAGTTCCCATCTGTGATCCCACCAGGCATGACCGTTCATGCCTGGTACGAGCAGCAGGCAGCCACGCTGACTGCAGCATACAACCGCGCTTGTACTGAAGCGAATATACGAGTTGGGCTTCCCCCAGCACCGCACACCCCTGTTGAGCGTATTTTACAATACGACGGCAGGATACATTCACGCCCGGCTTCAAGAAGCCGACGTGAAGAACGGGGATCGTCTTACTGTTCGGTCCACACCCTCAACGAGGATGATTCCTCATACGGGTCCCACACCAGAGGACCGGTACATACCCGCCTTGGCCCCCATGGCGAGGACAGGAGGCGATCAACCTCCAGACGCGGCCCAGGCATTCAGAGCCGATTGGGCCCACAACCATACACCGAAGGGTACGGTCATACCGACCCTGACGGCCACAGCTACCGCGGTGATTCGCATGACACCAGTAGCAGACCAGGAGGACGCAACTATGTTCCTCCCAGTCATCCCCGCAACACATACCTTAGGGCGGCAAAGCGCCCTGCGAACGAACCATACAGGCCAAAGGCAGCGGCCGAAAATTCCAAGTTCGGCACGCGGATTGCCAACGCCCATGTCACCACGACAAAGTTCCCATTCAACGTTGGGAAATACAATGGTTCGACCGACCCGGACGACCACATGAACGTCTTCATGGGCGCGGGCATCAACGGCCAGTGGGATGAACCCACTTGGTGTAATTTTTTCCCCCAGACCCTTACGGGCCTGGCCAGGGCATGGTTCGATTCTTTGCCAGTGGGATCACCGGATTCATTCGAGGACTTGCGTACCAAGTTCCTCGCACATTTTTGCCAGCAGCGACGCCACGAACGAGATTCGTGTGACGTCATGAACATCTGGCGAAGGAACGACGAATCGCTCGAAGCATTCGTCGTCCGATATAATAAAGAGTGCCTGGAGATAGGTGACGTGGCAGACCAGATGGCACGAAACCACTTCATCCGGGCCGTCAAAGACAGAGAGATGATCATGACCATCTCTGGCAAGGAGGGCTTGCCCAAAAAATGGGAAGATGTCATGACTGCGGTCAAGAAATACGCTCAGACACAGCGGTCACTCGAACCGCATGTGACAAAGGCAAAACCCCAAGCCGAAACATCCCAACAAGGGTCCAAGCGTAACAATAAACGCAACCGGGACGTTGGAAATCGCGATATTTCCAAACCATACTTCCCGCAAACCAACACGTTCGACCCAAAGAACTACAACCCCGCCCGAGACAGTCGGGCGTCAAAGAAAGAATCTCGGGACCGCAACTGGACCGAGATCACCATGTCGCCAAGTGAGGTCCTCCTTGCGGACCCACAGTTCTTGCGACCGGCCCAACCAATGAAGTCCAAGAAAAATCAGGACCTCACACTCTACTGTGAGTACCACAAGGACTCGGGCCACACCACCAACAGCTGTATCAGTCTCCGACTGGAGATTGAGCGCGCCTTAAAGGAGGGGAAACTACAACATCTTTTGCCAGGTGGGCAAAAACCCACCAAGCGCATTACCCCTCATGGCGAAGGTACCTCCTCCGGGAAGAGAACCATGCACGTGGCTTCCACCCACATGATCCACGGAGGCAAGGGCAGGCCGCGAAAAGCGGCAAGAAGGCCGGAATGTGACTGGAAGGACGAGCAAGTCGTCTTTCCAAAGGTCCGAGGCGGACCGCGCGATAGGCGCGCCGTCGTCATTTCAGGCCAACTAGCACACTACTGCACCGAGCGTCTATTCATCGACCCGGGCAGTACATCTGATATAATCTACGAACAATGCTTCAACCAGTTCGACCAGGAGGACAAAGATCGGTTGCAAGCAGTAGATTACCCGTTAACCGGGTTCGCAGGGGAAACTGTCTTTCCCCTAGGCCAGATTACTTTCCCTGTGCGTCTTTCCAGCGGAAACCGCACAAGGACAGAAGAGGTAAACTTCATGGTTTTACCTCACACCTCCAGATATGACGTACTCCTCGGGAGAGAATCCCAAGGAGATTTCAATATGATTACCTCGGTCCCCCACTCTGCGGTTGGTTTCCCAACCGAATCGGGGGTCGCGATAATCTATGCCCGCAGGGACGTCATGATGTCGGACGAAGTACGTCCGACCAAGGTCGCAAGGCCCACCCCCAACGACCAGCCAGAAAAATGGGTTCTCAACGCGAGATACCCAGAACAAAAGGTCACATTGGGTCACGCCTTGTCCCCGACCACCAAAGCGCAACTGAAGCAGCTCCTCTTCAGGAACCAAGACATCTTCGCGTGGACACCCGCAGACATGACCGGGGTCCCACGTGATATTGCGCAACATCACTTGAATACCATGCCAGGTATCAAGCCAGTGATCCAAGGCCAACGCCACCTTGGGTCAGCTAAAAATCAGGCGATGCAAGAGCAGATCGAAGAACTGCTCTCCGCAGGCATCCTACGGGAAGTTAAATACCAGACTTGGTTGTTCAACCCAGTCATGGTAGAAAAACCGTCCGGGGGCTGGCGCATGTGCGTCGATTACAAAGACCTTAACAAAGCCTGCCCCAAGGATTGTTACGCGCTTCCAGAAATCGACGAAAAGATCGATAATCTCGCACCATTCAGGTGGAAGTGTTTCCTCGATTGCTACAAAGGATACCATCAAGTACAAATGGCAATCGAGGATGAAGACAAAACGGCATTCCGGACTCCCACCGGAAATTACTGCTATACAAAAATGCCTTTTGGGTTGCGCAACGCGGGCTCAACCTACCAAAAGTTGATGAACGACACTTTCCGCGGCCAAATAAGCAAAAGTGTCGAAATCTACATGGACGACCTGGTCGTCATGAGCATGGAAGAAGATACCATGCTCACAGATATTGAAAGAACATTCCAAACTCTGCGAAGCGTTAACATAAAGCTCAATCCAGGGAAATGCTCGTTTGGAATGGAAGAAGGCAAATTCCTTGGGTTCATCGTGACTAAAGATGGATTCAATGTAAACCCGGAGAAAGTCCAGGCGATCGAGCGCATGCCATCGCCTTCATCGATGAAGGATATGCAACGGCTAGCCGGCAGGCTAGCGGCACTCAACAGATTCTTAGCCAACCACGCAGCTAAGTCTTATCCGTTCATCAAGACCCTGCGGAGCTGTTCAAAGAAAGAACAATTCCAGTGGACCGCAGAGGCTGAACAGGCCTTACGGGAAATGAAGGAGTGTTTGATACAACTCCCAACTTTAACCGCACCACGCAAGGATGAGCCACTCATACTATACCTATCCGCCGCGGACAACGCGGTGGGTACGGTACTAATTGTGGAGCGAAAGGGGGTTCAAACACCCATCTACTACATCAGCAAGATGCTCAACGACCCAGAAACGAGTTACTCAATAATGGAGAAATTGGTGCTAGCATTAGTGCACGCTTCAAGACGGTTGCGACGCTACTTCGTAAACCACGTCATCACAGTGCTAACCAATTACAGGATCGGCCCGATCCTCTCCAAACCCGACATCTCTGGGAGATTAGCGAAATGGGCAATCGAGCTAGGCGTGCACACGATACATTATAAGCCGCGCCCCGCGATTAAAGGCCAGATCTTAGCTGATTTCGCCGCCGAAGTACCGGTGAATCGCATCCAAGAATGCGAAGAAGCACAAACTCCTGCACCAATGCCACCCTCCTCAGAGACATGGGCACTCTTCACAGATGGTGCCTCCAACGACGAAGGGGCGGGTGCAGGTCTGCGACTCGTCAGCCCTGACGGCCAAGAACTTACATATGCAATCCGCCTCGAATTCAAAAGCACAAACAACGAGGCAGAATATGAGGCTCTGTTAGCGGGGCTACGTTTAGCAGTCAAAATCGGCGTGCAACATCTGGAAGCCCACGTCGACTCTTTATTAGTTGCAGGCCAAGTACGCGGCGACTATGCCGCAAAGGGGGATATCATGATCCTCTACCTCGAGCAAGTCCTGCAACTAAAATCCAAATTCGCGTCGTTCAATATTCGCCATATTAATCGAAGCGAAAACAAGTCCGCAGACGCACTATCAAAGCTTGCATCTACCAGCTTCCAACACTTGGCAAAGGAGATACGCATCGAAATCCTGCAAAATCCTTCGGTACCCCTGTGCCAAGTCAACGTCATTCAATACGGTTCAACATCATGGATGACACCTATTATCGCATATCTACAATCAGGTGTGACTCCCGAAAGCAAATCAGAAGCACGCAAACTACAATACAAAGCGTGCCATTATCAAATGGGAGACGGTATCTTATACCGCAAATCATACCTCGGGCCACTACTACGATGCGTCAACCCCCAGGATGCCACATACCTCATTCGAGAGATACACGAGGGCATATGTGGCATACACGCTGGACCACGCATGGTAGTGGCCAAAATCATGAATGCCGGGTATTACTGGCCCGGCATGCACCTGGACGCCGTCAAAGAGTTGCGCAAGTGCATCGACTGTCAACGTCATGCTCCAAAAACCTTGCGGCCAAAAAACAACTTAGTCCCCGTCACAACCGCATGGGTAGAAGCGAAACCACTCCAGGTGCGGTTAAATTTATCATAGTGGCGGTTGATTACTTCACCAAATGGGTAGAAGCGAAACCACTCACCTCAACCACTGCTATGATAACAAGAAAGTTCATTTGGGAACACATCATCTGCCGTTTCGGATTACCAATGTGCATTGTCACCGATAACGGCACCAGCTTCGCTGGCGACGAATTTCAAAAATGGCTAGAGGAACTACATATTGAGCACATATTCTCATCAGTCGCACACCCGCAAGGGAACGGCCAAGTCGAGAGTGTCAATAAAAGCCTAGTCGAAGGGATCAAGGCACGGTTGGGAACGGCCAGGCGTGGCTGGGTCGATGAACTCCCAAGTATCTTATGGGCTCACCGTACAAGCCCAAAAACAAGCAATGGGGAAACACCTTTCAGCCTAGTCTACGGTTCAGAAGCGGTGATCCCCGCAGAAGTAGGTCTCCCCTCTCCTAGAATGTTGGCTATTGAAAAACTAGACAACAACATGGAACGCAGGATCGATTTGGACCTCTTGGAAGAAAGGCGCGAAAACGCTGCCATCAATGAGGCCAAATATAAATCCAAACTTGAAAAGTACTACAACGCGCACGTCCGCGTTTTTACTTTCAACCCAGGAGACTACGTCCTACGCGACAACGAGGCATCTAATGCCGAGCGCCCAGGCAAACTCGCCCCCAAGTGGGAAGGACCCTACCTCATCAAAGAGGTCTTGGGGAAAGGCGCGTACAGATTGCAAACACTAGAAGGCGAACCTATCGCACGCACATGGAATGCACAACAGCTTCGACGCTGTTATATGTAAGCCATGTTCTTACATTTCTCTATGTAACCTATCGGGCCGCAGGCCATTTGCAAATAAATAAATACGCAATTTTATACATTATTGTTTGTTATTACTATTACAAATGCGTGTTCCACTTTGCGGTATCCCAAAAACAGATTGGCAAAATCTTCATTCGAGATACCCATACAAAGTGGTAACCACACACAAATATTGTAATAGGCCAGCAAAAGGCAAAAAGACTTGCATGTTCATCCGGCCGGATAAACAAGTTTTGTCAAACACTTGACACAATTCCTGAGCCCAAAAAAGGCAAACAATGGAATTGACGCGGACTCATACGACAAAGGTATGGAGTACACTTGACCCCATTCACAAATGGGTAGAGTTCCGGTAATATAAGCTTTTACAAAGCTTAAGCAATTCTAAAACCCTCACACGGTAAATAACAGAATTGATGCATACCCATACAACAAAAGTATGGAGTATACTTGACCCCGTTCATAAATGGGTAAAGTTACGCATACATACGTTCAGACATGCAAGAATTAAAAACACTTGTACAAACTGAACAAAGAAACTTTATATTCAAAAAATTCAAGTATCCACATGATGCTTAGTGAATTTACATAAAGTTCCTATTCTATACAAGAGGAATACAAAAAGGAGGCACACTCGCCAACCTAAAACCTATTTTGTACCGCTGGTCCCCGCATCTCCTCCGGCACCACCAGCGGGTTCTTCCTCTTCCACATCCGGATAAAGCATCCGCAAGCGGTCAACATAGTCCGCAACCTCCAAACAATCGTCCAGCTCCCCTACACAGGCAAGGGGCGTGTCATAAAAGGAGGCTACGGCCGCTTTCAGACGACTTTCGGTATCCACATCACGGAACCCGGATGCCTGATCAGTATAACCGCCTGCGGATAATACATTGATATGCCCAATGCAGCGGTTGTAACCAGCCTTGAAGCCAGCATCGCGCGCACGTTCCTTAACCAGGTCCAAACCAGATGCGGTCTCAGGGGCATTCATTATAGCCTCAACAATCTGGAATAAAGGGATCATAAGTCTTGGATACTAACCCAAGCAAATGCAAAGACAACGGATACTTACACGCGCGATGCCGTGAGTCCGCAACCACTCACGGTCAGCTTCCAGCTGGTTAAAAGAGGACACCAAGGCATCCTTGGCCTCAGCAGCGGCATCAGCCCGTTTCTCCGCAACAGACACGCGGTCAGTAAGGTCTGCAGCCGCGACCTCCCGGGCCTGAACCTCAGCCTGTTACAAAAACAGCAAACAGTTCACTCGATAAATATTTTCAAAACAATAAAGGACGAAAGCAACAAAGTTAAAGAAACATACCTGCAGACTGTCAACAACTTTGCCTAAACGAATGCGCTCCGCATTCGCCTCGTCAAGAGCCTTGGAAGAACGGCTCTCCTTCTCTGCGGCCTCTTTAAGGGCCTTTGAGGCACGAGCCCCGGCTTCTATGGCCTCTCCAAGCGCCTTCAGGGCGTCGGCCTTCGCCTGCAGCGCTTTAACAGAAATGGCCTCAGCCGCAGCCTTCTCCTGGCTCAAGGTAGCGTTCGCTGCCTTGGCATTTGTCAGCTCCTGCCGAGCATGAAACAGAATGTCATTCTGCTTAGCCCACGATGCATTCCACTTCTTGCGCTCATTGGACATTTTTTCATTCCAACTCTTGCGCTCATCAGCAAGAAGTTTAGCAAGGGTACGCACCTGTTTCAGCTGGGCAGCGGCAGCCCATTCAGAAGTCTGTTTCTGCTGCTCAAAAGCAGCCTTGTCCTTCTCGAGCTGCTCCGCACCCGCACGAGCAGCCTCAACCAACTTCTCCGCCTCGGCCCGCATGCGAGCAGTTTCTTCCTCGCGGCGGCCCAGCACCTTATAATCTTCCAAAATGGCATTTGCCACAATGGAAGTCCCTACCAGCATTGATGAAAGCTGGTTAATACGCAGCTCTCGGGGCGCGGCACGGGCACGCTCGACTTCAAAAGGGGTGCCCAGACCACCCAAAATCTCCCTACATGCCGCAGGGTCGTTAGAAATATCGTCCCCCTGCATAACAGTCCAGGGGGGTCGGTGATACACCATACTGCGACCCGGGGAGTATGTGCGGTAGTAATACTCCAATTCAGACTCCCCAGGCTGAATTGGAGACCCGTCATAACCCGCACCACCAGCAGACGAGCCGCTACCCTTCTCCCCAGCAGGAGACTTCTGCGGCTCAGCATCCTGCTGCCGCACCTCAGCATCAGACTTCTGCTTACCGGCATCTGAAAACCTCAAGTTCAATCCATCACCCTCATCAGGAGAGATCAGATTGTCCGAGGAATCCACAGTGTCAAAAATCCGGTCGGCAGTCGTCTCCACCGTCTTCTCCAAGGGGGGCTCGCGAACCGGCCCAACAAAAGGGGCCGTAGGCTCCTTGGGCGCGACCGTCTCCTTCGATACACCCGCACCCGCAGCAGCGGTATGCGGAGGAGACGCAGGGAAGTCGAAGAAAGAATACCCCGCATCTCGGGATTCTGCAATACAAAGAGCATTTAATGAGTTTCCAACCCATTGTACATACAAAACAAGGAAAAGGGATATACTTACCAGCAGCAACTGCAGGTTTCTTCTGCACCGGAGCAACTCTCCTGGTCTGCAGTCTCCGCCTTTTCGGTTCACCACCACCAGCAGCTTTCTGCTCTGGTCCCCTTTTCTCTCCAACAACGGAGGGAACCACAGCAGTTCCACCCGCAGCCGCACCACTACCTATAACACCCAAACCCTCAAGGGTGTCAGATACTACGACGTAATCGGTATATCCCCGAGAACAAGATTGATAGGTACCTGCGGCTTCAAAAACTGAAGAAGGGGCAGCTGAGCCTTCAACACTCCCCTTGCCACGACCCCGCACGGTCTTCTTTACCGTTTTCTTCTCCACAGTCTTTTTGGGGACGCGTTTCTCAAACTTCCCCAAATCCGCAAGGACACCTGGATTCACACAATCAACAGAACCAGTCAAAAAGATAAACTGAAAAAACTAATGCCACGTAAGACATACCTCTTGCGTCTCCCGGAACCGGGGCATCCAGCACCGCTTTCGACGGCACGCGGAAGTTCTTCAGAATTTCAAGGTTGAAACCTTTCTTCAGCTCAACCGCAATCAGTTCAACCTGGCCCTTGAAATCGGGCTCAAACATCCTCCACAAGCCAACCGCATCCGCTGATACATGCATGCAGGTTATTACAAAGGCTTAGGAAATAAGGAAAATAACAAAGGGTAACGAGCTTACCACCACCCTGTTCCCGCAACACGGGCCTTTCCTTCCTATCCGGTCTGGAGAGCATCATCCGCAATATCCACAGTTGATCATTATCCAACTTATTGAGTTCAATAGGCCGCAGCCTAGAGAACCAGTCCACGGTCTTTGCGGAAGCAACAGGAATATCTTCATCAGAAACTCCAACGTTGACATTCCTGAAAGACATGCTAGCATAGACCGCACAGGCTTTCACGTAGAAGAACCTCTTCTTCCAGCCTGTCACACCCTTAGGGGGTGTCATCAACTTCAGACTCCCATGCCTTTGAGTAAACGAGAAAAAACCGGTGTTCACCGTCAACTGGTAGAACCGCCGGAAATTCTCCACCGTAATGGGCAGGCCATGGGCACGGAATGTGTACTCAAAATTCCGAATTCGGAACATTCCGAAAGGACTAAGTTGGGAGATATGGAGGTGATAATACTCCAATACCTCCGCCACAAACACCGTCACCGGCAACCTAAGGTTGCCGTCGTTGAAAAAATCCGCCCACAAGGTTATATAACCGGCCGGAGCATCGGCACTGGTGTCCCCCACTTGTGGGTAAGTAGCATTCCAGTCTTTGGCCATCTGCACAGTGGCCATCAGGGTTTTAAAACCACCCTTGGACCATTTCAACACCGGTAACCCACCACCGGGAACGTCAACGTCATCATCTTCGTCTTCATCAGCCGATACTACCGGCTGTTCAGGGTTTTCATCCTCCACATTGTGTGGACTAGATGGTTCAGCCATCAAGAATATCAAAGAAACAGAAGATGGTGAACAGAAAAACCAAAACCCTCACTGGAACTTCAAGGAATTTCGTCGGAGAAGACAAAGAACAAGTTTCTCTCACCGGTAAATTTTTGAAAATTTCAAACAAGTGAGGGGAAACCACGAACGGTTTCCCCTTATATACCCATCGCAATTAATGCGGAGGGAGAAAACAAATGATCACGTTCAAAAAGGGCGAATCGTATGACACCACGTGTCGAGCGCCGTTTCCGCTGACGGTTATCACGCGCGCGTGGCCACCCACGCGCCTGACACAAGAGACGTTTACACTCTTCGCTACAGTGCATTTAATGCCTCGGGCAGTGCAAACGTCCTTTCATTTCAGCACATGCCAGGAAGATCTCACCAACTTCCACCAACTCACACGTGCGTCCAGCCACGTATGCAACAAAAAGCGACTACATTATCCAATTATAAGCGGCATGCGGTTTCTCTGGTATACCGCACCATAACCCATACCGCATGTCGTTTTTTAACATACCCCTAAAAATAGGTAAAAATATATATCTCTACACTATAAGGGGGTATAATACCTATCCGCACTACCCACGAGCACACGTGGAATATGCGGACATGCCACACACGAGCCCGTTCAGGTGTGTCAGATGCTCAGAACCAGCGCTGGCCGTTGGACTGAACCGCATCTCAGACACAGGGGAACCGCATTGCCTTCATTCTCTTCAAGCTTCAAATCCCTCCTGTCCAGTTCACAACCGCAGAGGGTACATGAACACCTTCTTTAACAAAAGGAAGGAAGGGAATGCACGCGAACGCACATCAGCAACCCTGTCTCCTGAACCTTCAAGAGCTACGTCCGAGCCACACCCGCTTTGAGCAAATGTGGTAATGCAAAACCACAGACACTCACGAGGAGCTACGGACATAACCATAGCTTCCGCAGAGTGGTTGCTACGGAAGAGCCAAGCTCACTCCACATCACCGAACAATGCTACTGCAAGGCAAACTCGGTATTGGAGCGGGAAGGTAAGTGGCTCCAAAACGAACGCAGAACAGCGCTCTAAATAAACCCTCGTCGAACAACAAGCGTCCGAACAGCGGTAACAAGTCTGCTTATGACTTTGTTAGCCCGACTATGGGCCGCATAGAATAAACAATGGTGGGCATACCCTTGCCTATGACCATGTTTATTTACCCATAGTACGAATATACATTGTTCGACCAAACATGGCCAACAATGACGCAACGAGGTAACCGCAAAGAACGAGCGGTTACTAGAGAGCTATGACGATAAACACGAAAACCCAACAAAAAAGGGATCGTCGTCTCATAACTCGATGCTGAACATAGAGCTTGAGCAAAGCACTTGCAAGCATCAATAACTTTTGATCCCAGTCTCAAAGATTGGTCCAAAAGTTTCTTTTCTTCTTCATGCACCAATTCAACAATTGGTATGAAGAAAAGACCACCTTTAAAGGATGGGAAACCTCCACATACCTTCGAACCACCATCTCAGAGGTTGGTTCGAAGTTTGTGCAGCATTACTACCAAGGTCTCCAAGAGACATTCGGCACAACAACAGGTGGCAGGCCACCTGGTGACATAAATCGGCTGAGAATCTCGCATCAGACGAGATTCCTTCACCGATACGGAAGAGGCGTCAGATGACCCTTCCGGACCTCCAGCTTCATTTACATACAGAAAAGACCACATGTGACAACTCAAATTTCCAAGATTTCTATTTCGCATTTATTGCACGTTCTTGTATTATTTAGTTGATTGATTTCACAATTAGATGCTATGGAATTGTATATGTGTTGATACAATGAAGTGTGTTGTGAGATGTTGCATCATTATGTGTTAATTGTGATAAACTTGTCAAATGTGTAAACTTGGTGGTGGAACTATGAAATGGTTATGAGATGGTGTGCATGTGTAAAATATAATACTTAGGGATGTAGATGGTAATTAGTGAAATCCTAGATACTTAACCCTAACCTCATTTCTCTAATCATTTGCACACAAAACTAAATCACGTACTTACAACCCTCTAATCCCCTAACAATCATCATCACCACCATCATTGGCACAAGGCATTCATCACTTTCGATTTCTCTATTCCTCTAGAATCATTCAAGGTAATTGCTTATCGATTATTGTAGTACTTGTAAACCTAACTGATTGCTTGATTATTTTCCATTCTTGAGTCTTGATTGTGTGTTCATGATAAAACCCTAGTTCTTCATGTGATAGACTGTGATTTTGATTTGATTCTGAATTATTGATGATAATGATTAGTTGTATGATCGATAGATGGTTCCTGAATGATTATAGGTTGATTATTGTTGATCATGAGTGGATTGATTATGATTCTGCCGTCACTGTGTTTGATATTAGGGTTAGAAACCAAGAGAAATGTAACTGATTTGATGCTTTTGATTCTGTATGAGAACTCACGTAGTATTACTGTCAGAGGTTCGTAGCCTTAATTCTAGTTGTCTGAGTTTTGTGCATGACTGATTGTCTGAGTTGTGGATGATAAAAGTCTGAGCTTCTATAACATGATGTTAGGTCCGAGTTTGAATGATAAATCATGTAAGCCCGAGTTTAAATGACAATTCATGTATGCCGAGTTTAAATGACAATTCATGTATGCCGAGTTTAAATAACAATTCATGTATGCCGAGTTTAAATAACAATTCATGTATGCCGAGTTTAAATGGTAATTCGTGAATGTCCGAGGTACCTCATGTCCGAGTTTGTTGTGTATGCAAGTAGGATCCGAGTTTATTTGATTAGTGAGATCCGAGGTTCTTGAATGATTGAAGGCCGAGTTTACTTGTTAAATTGATGGCCCGAGTTTGAGAAACTCCCAAGGTCCGAGTTATAACCAAACACAAGTGGACCGAGTTTAATGCTAGTCATGGTCCGACTTTGTTTGGGCCTTTGGTGGTCCGAGTTTAATTAATGGACATTAGGTCCGAGTTTGCTATAGTGTATTGTGAACCCGAGTTTAGTGAACAAGAGGGTCCGAGTTTACCCCTCCCCACTCTCTTGTCCGACCTTTAATGGTCCGAGCTTCATGGCAGCCCCCTCCCCCTTGCCTTTTGTCCGAGTTTCTTGGCAAATCCTCTTGTCCGAGCTTGTATATATAACAATGGAGTCTGAGTTTTATTTAGCCTGCATGATTATGCCTGATATGTGTTTTGTCCGAGTTCTAGACTAAAGTATGTTCAGCTCATGTAGTTGTTAAATTGCTAAGTTATTAACGTATGAATGTTGTTAGTTATTGATGTAGTTAATCATGCTAACCATGATACCCTACGTAGCACAGTAAAACCCTAATAATTGTTAAATTAGTAAACATGTTAACTCTGTTAGACATGAAACGTTGCTAGTGTGCGAATCCTGTTAAGTGTGTTATCTTGGTAATATATGTTAACTGCCTGATAATCCTGTCAAGCATGAATTTTACGGTTTAGACTAACGGTATATATGAAATGTAATAACGGCATAAACACATACTTTGTGACATCAATGACATATGAACTTTAACTGATCATATACACGTGCGTACTATAGGTCGTGACTGATTAATTTTGAACGTGTAACCCTTTGGGCATACCGAGCAAACCAAGGTGAGTTCACACAGCCAAGGCATGGGGTTCCCAGGGTGGGAATGGGATTGGATTACTTTATTGTACATACTCAGTTGATAGAACCTAACGATAAGGATACGACTAGACTAGTAACACTTATTGAACTGATCTTCGCACACCTGCCAAGGGTTGGCCGCGATATTATGACTGACTTCGCACACCTGCCTTTGGAAGGCCGCGAACTGTAATTTATTAATCTTCGCACACCTGCCTGGGAGGCCGCGATACAGATAAACCTAGTCTAGAATACTTGGGATGAACATCCCCTAATATCTTCGCATACCTGCCTGGGAGGCCGCGATGGAAACTAATACGATACATGACATAACGAACGAACATACTACTACTCGCACTATACTATTACTGAACTGTTAACTGTGAACTCGCTCAACTAGTTTGTTGATCCTCTGTTGCATGCCTTGCAGGTCGTTAGATATTTGGAGCTTGCACAAGGAGGAGCAGGTCGTTGTGGAGCATGGATCGGGGATGTTTTGCTAAACTTGATGACACTTAAACTTATTACATACTTTGGGTTTCGTGCTTATGCTTCCGCTATACTTATAAACTATGATTATGTTTTGAACACCTATCATATTGAATGATTGGTTTACATTTATTATAACTGATATTAATTACATGTTCGATATGATTGGTGGCTTGATCTTGGTCAGTCACGCTCCCAAGCGGTGATACTCCGTAGGTGGATTTTGGGGGTGTGACACCACACATGGTCTAGGATCTTCTCCAGACTCCAAACTACCTTCCAAACACCATAGTCCAGTACTCCTCCCACATACACCTTGTATGTGGCAGCAACACTAGACTGGGGGGACTTGAAGGGGTATGGTCCCAGATCTCGCGTCAGCATGGACCGCGAGTGACCATTACCCTTATCAAAACCCCCACTAACTAACAACCTACTTGTGCCCATGCGGGAACGCGTCGACACAAGGGTTGAATCCAATCTATCTAGTAACAAAGAAGGACTTACATGGAACATGAGAACGGTAGAGTGATGCGACATAGCATCACATCTGGTGTATAAAAACGGAAGTATTCATAGCGATGCGGCATCGCACCGCATCCAGCGAACACTTCTATCAATACAGGAAAGCCTTACCTTAGGCATAGAAGAAGATGAACGTAGCGGTACGGCTGACACCGCACCATACGGACATTTTCGTCACGACAAGGGATGCAGGCAAGACGACGATGCGGCTAGCACCGCATCTCGCGTATTCCTTGATCACAAGTAGGAGACGCGGTAACTTCAGATGTTACCGCACGTAGCGATGCGGCTTGCACCGCATCCTATGTACTCAAGCAAGTGGTACTGACACCAGGTTTGAGGTATCTTCTCACAACTCTCTCACTACTACTACTATCTTACTTTGCTTCCCAAGCAAACTACTGATTCTCACGCCGGAGAGTGGTAACAAGGAGCACCCCCCACCCCATCCTCCTTGTTACGAGTCACGGCTTGTTTCCTTGTGCAGGAGATCAACCACCGGTGATCCAGCCAGCGATCCTCGAGAGGAAGGGATTAACCCTTCTTGACGAGACCAGTGCGTTAACCCTGCCCGGTTAACCATTGTTTCATCAAAGTTGAATAACGAATACGTTTTGTCAGATATTAAAATTAAAGTCGTAGGCTCATGATAGCTTTAGCTAATAATATCAATTGATATTGGATGTTTGATTTCGTAGTTATCGGTTCACAACGAGACAATATTGAATCATGGATAAGCATAACATGTCAAAGCATAAGATATAGCATCGGGATAGTATAGATATGAACCCGTTTGGTTTAGAAAAACGTGGAGCATGCTTAATATTATAGATTGGTTTTTCAAATCTGATTGACGGACCGTTACATTGAACAGAAAAAACATTTTAAAGCGAAATGGATAGATAGGAATTAGACTATACATGTTTTTAAGAGTTTTAGGCCAAAAATAAAAAAAGCGTCGAATAAATTTAAAAAAAAAAAAAAAAACAAGTTTCAGCATTTTTTGCCTAACACGTGTTAGTCAACAAAGTTGCTGAAATTTGTTTATTTTTTCTAAAATTAATCCTTTGGCGCTTTTTCGATTTTTTTCCCAAAACTCTTAAAAACATGTATATTACGTGTGGTAATTTTTTTAAAAAAATAAATCGGGAGCTTAGAGTTTCCCGGGTTTTCTCAATAAAAATGGTTTTCTTTTTATCTTTAGCCTTAGACTATACTCGTAAACTGATTTGACAAGGAGCTAAAGTAAGTTAGTATTCAGGATAAGGATCGAGAATTTAGTGAAAAACTAAATAGTATGTAAGCAAATGTACTCATCATTTGAAAACCATGTTTCTTCGGTGTATTTTTTCACAATATAATAAACTAGAATTACAACCCGCCGCTATGCGGCGGGGATTCTTTAGTTATAACTAAGTCGATTTAGGACCCGCACGTTATGTTGAACCTGTCAAACGGGAAAAAATAGACGATGTAAAAACGTTCACCCACACACGCACGCTGAGTCGTGTTAACTCGTAAAATTTAGAACGAAACGTAAAAACGTTAAACCAAAGGCACACGTTGCGATGTGTTAAGTCACAAAATTTAGAACGAAGCCTATAAAGGACCAAACTTGAAAGTAAAAAAAGTTGTGAGGATAGATTGCAAAACATATGAAGTTTTGGGTTAAAAGTAGAAAAATCAATTTTTTTTTTTTTTTTTTGTAAAACTCTCAAAGCCAAGGTTACAACAACCATATACATAACCATTTTTTCTTTGAAAACCCCCCAAAGCCAATATTACAACACATATATGCATAAATATGTTGTTTCTTTATAGTGTTTTAATTTAATGTTTTAATAACTAAGTTGATCAATGACCCACGCGTTGTGACGAACCTGTAGGATGAAAAACAATAGACGCAAAAACCATGAACTACACATGGACGTTGTGCCGTGTTAACTCGCAAAATTATGAACAAAACGTAAAAACGTGGAACTACGCAAGCACGTTGCTCGGTGACTAATCGTAAAATTTAGTACGAAACGTAAATCAAAAATTTGCGAAAGATGAAAAGTAGAAAAAAATGTGAGGTTAAATTGTAAAAGAAGAAAAGTTATGGCTTTAAGGTGAACAAAATCAATTTTGTAAGTTAAATTTGCAACAAATAGAAAGAATTGGGTTAAAAAGTAAAATTCTCATTTTTATTTTGAAAACCACCCAAAACTTAGGGTACAACTACCTTAAACTTAAACATGTAGTGAATAATAATAAGCTAACAGTATTTAGCATGACATATAGATAAGACTGTCGTGGTGTTTCTCCTCATAAAATTCCATCAAGTTGCATAGAATTTACTCAAAACATAATTTTAGGAATTTATTTAATGTTTAGAGAATCGGTAACCAAAATTTATTTAGGGGCTATTTGTTTACCTCTTAATAAGGCTCTTAATGGTTCAGATCTCTTACTGGTTCAACACTTAATGATTCAGACTATTTGTTTTATGAGCAGATGTCTGAATGGTTCAGACATTTGCCTCTGAATGGTTAAGCTTTATACATAGTCTGAATGATTAAACATTATACAGTGTCTGAATGATTAAAACCTCTAATCTGAATTAATCATACATTTGCCTCTGAACGGTTAAACATTATACATGCTCTTAATGGTTCAGACCTCTTACTGGTTTAGCGCTTAATGATTCAGACATCTTACTAGTTCAGCACTTAACCATTCAGATGTTGCCAAACAGCTCTTAATGTTTAGAAAATCGGTAACCATATATAATAGCAACTATTAAAGTAATACTAAACATGTCATATTAAATTAATAAGCTTACAAACCAATATATTACACGGGTTAAATATCGGAAAACGTAATTTTATTTTGAATTGGGGACAAAAAATGTAATTTTGAGCTGATGGCAAAATCATAATTTTATTTTGAACTTAGAATAAAAGCGTAATTTTAAATCGGGAATTAAATCATAAATTCGTTGATCAATAGAGAAGTGGTAGACAAGCTGTCTGACATTATTCCCTTAACAATTAAATGTAAATAGAATAGAATAGAATAGAATCGGGAGAGACGGCTTAAGGGCCCAACATCTTTTAGATGCTTTTTGTGGGGAGGGGTCTGTGATTGCTGATAGCCTGCTCAGGGCTACTTCAACTATGGTTAATTTGTGCTTGGGGGGGGGGGGGGCGAGGAGTCTGGCGGAGTTTGTTGCTTCTGCTCCTCTTACACCTCTTCTCAAACCGGATAATGGGATTAGGCCTATCGATGTTGGGTCGATTTGGAGGAGGGTGATCTCCAAGGTGGCCATGAAAGGTGTTGGGAAGGAGATGGCCAAATACCTTGGCGATTTCCAGTTTGGGGTAGGGATTCCGTATGGGGCAGAGGTCGTTCTTCATAGTGCGAACAGATTCCTTAATGAGTACCACCAAGATGGGTCTCTTGCTATGCTTACTGTTGATTTTTCGAACGCTTTTAATTGGTTGATAGGACAGCCCTACTGTACGAGGTAAAAAAAAAGGTGTCCTTCTATTTCTACGTGGGTCGATTTTTTATATGGTCAACCAGCTAGATTATATGTGGGGGATGAGTTTATTTGGTCTACTACTGGCGTTCAGCAGGGGGACCCCTTGGGGCCCCTCCTTTTTTGCCCTTATTCTACACCCCCTTATTTACCGAATAAGCGATCGCTGCAAACTTCTATTTCACGCCTGGTACCTAGATGACGGAACGCTTATTGAAGATCCCACCCAAGTGGCTAATGCTTTAGATATCATCAAAGCTGAGGGTCCTTCCTTAGGGCTTCAACTTAATATAAAGAAAACTGAAGTTTTCTGGCCAACCTGCAATGGTGTAAAGGTTCAGGAGGGCTTATTCCCTCGGGGGATTGGGAGGCCGGTGCTGGGTGTGAAACTTCTGTGGGGTGCCGTTAGTCGTGATACAGAGTTTATTAGTAGTATGGCTCTTAAAAGAGCGAACTGTGCAGTCGAGCTGATGAGGTGGCTTAAACGCCTACGGGACCCTCAGAGCGAGCTCCTCTTGCTTCGTTCTTGTATGGGTGTTGCTAAATTACTGTTTGGTCTTCGAACGTGTCAACCTTTTTTGGTCGGGGGAGCTGTCTCTGTTTTTGATGAAGGCCTCCGGGGAGCATTAGAGGATATTGTTGTTTTGTGGGGGTGCCTTTTTTGGAGATCTCTAGTGGAGGTTGGCTTCTTTCCCGACCCGGTTCGGAGGCTTAGGGATTTGTACGGCCGAGGATGCCTCTTCATATGCTTTCGTGGCTTCAAGGGCCCAATCTTGGGGTTTACAAGACCACATACTCTGAGAATGTGGTGGGGATGTTTTAAACTCCGATTACAGGAGTGCGTTGAACCTTTTGCATAGTTCTCTTCCTGACCTTGATATTGGCGGTTTCTACATTAAAGACACCGCCCCTCCTAAATCCCAGAAAATTTTGGCGAATGCCTTATATGGCGAAATTGTCAAGAGGTTTGAAAAGAAGTTTGTTTTATCCCCTTGGCAAAGAGCTGTGTTTGAATGTCTACGTGCCCCACATGCTCAGGATTTTCTGTCTGTCGCACCTATTGAAGGCTTGGGGCAACACATGTCGGCTGTGGAATACCGTGTTATCCTTAGATACCGACTGATGATTCCTTTGTTCTCAGTTGACGAGCCATGTCCGGTATGCCGCAAAGCATGTTTGGATTCTTTCGGCGAGCCGATCCACTGTAAAGAGCTACCAGGGTTTAAATATCGGCATGATTGGGTGAGAGATGTGTTATGTGATGTTCTTAAGCGGGCCGGGATCTCTGCCAAAAAGGAGGCTCCAATAAATTTTCTGACTGACCCCTTAGAGGGGAGGTCCACTTTACGCTCGACGGACATCCTTGTGTTTGGATGGGAAGGGGGGAAACACGCTTGTGTAGATCTAAGTGGAGTCTCCCCCCTTGTCGGGCTAAAGGACAAGAGCTTTGTCGTAGGGCAAGCGGTGCTCAAGGAAGAGGCAAGCAAAGTGACAAAACATGAGAAAGCCTGCCTGGAGAATCAACATGTGTTTGTTCCGTTTGCGTTTGATACCTTTGGTGGTCTCGCTCCTGACACTGTGCGACTTTTGAATCGGGTTCAAAAAGTCGTTAATAGTAATTCTTCGTCGCTAAAGGTTTCGAAATTTGTATTTAGTAGAATTGGTTTTTCTATTCAAAAGGGGGTGGCGGCGTAACTTGTTGCCCGACTATCTGTCATTGCTTTGTAATTGCCCTTTTTCGTGTGAAATGATATTGTTGGAGTAAAAAAAATTAGAATAGAACAAAATAAAATAAAATAAAATAAAATAGAATGCATTTAGTAGAATAAAATATACATACATATGACGAGAATAACGTCAAAACGAATATACCATTCGTGATAACGTTTAAGTAACAAGCAATATTTGACAACACGTCTACTAACTTTTTTGAAAATAAAATAAAATGTATTCATTTGTATTTCCGTTACTTCAGGTACATCACAAGGATAAACACGTAAATTCACCAAATTATAACTTTTCCATTATTGTTTCTTCAAACAAAATATCATCTATTACGACAAAAAAACAAAGAAAGAAGAAAAGAAAACCACATCTCCCTCTCTCACTTCCATTCATCCAATCTCTTCAAATCTCATATCCCTCTGTACACTGTACATAACCCTAATTTTCATCCCTAATTTGTTCCCTTTCACAAATCAACCAATGTTCTTCCATTAATTCATCTCAATTTTCACCAATTCAAAACCCTACGCCTTCATAATTTTCACAAATTTCTTCATCTTCTTCATCCATGGCGGTTCCGACGATTGCACTGTACGCAAGTCCTCCCGGAGGCATCTACACGACGCCGTATTCATCAACAATCAACTCACACGCATCCTACGATTTCGATCTATCCAGCCGTCCGACTACGTCATCAACGGCAACCGTTACGTCATCAAAACCGGTAATCGGAGGTTTATCCACGCTTTTCTCGTCGTCACCGACCTTCGCCGGTGCCGGATCTGAAGATCTACCGTCGATGAGAACCAGCGGTGAAGATCTGAGCAGTTTAACCAGTTCGTTTTCGTACTCGCCGTTTGGATCTTATCTGAAACGAGATCATGTTCATCAGAGTCCGGTTTCGGTGTTTCAAGGTCCGGTTTCGTCATCTCCGGTTAGGTTTTCGCCGGAGAGAGAGTGTTCCGTCGTTCGCGGTGGGAGTAAACGGTTGTTTAAAGGATTTGTTACGCACGCGCTTGGCGCGTGTGTTGATTATGACTCACGGAGGTCGCTTGTGAATGATAGTTTTGGTGAGGAGCTTACTTTTGTTATGGATGATACTGCTTTGAAGGAATCGGTTCCTGAGCCGTATGTGAAGGATTTGTTGTTGAATGCACAGATGAAACATAAGATTTTTAATGATAGTTTGGTTATTAAAGCTTTCTATGAAGCCGAAAAGGCGCACAGAGGGCAGGTTGTTAAGATATTAAGTGTTAATACTTGTCTAGCTTTGTTATTCAATTGTTAATAGTTTGTTATAGTTGTGTTAAATTGGGATACTGATGTTGTAGATGCGAGCCAGTGGTGATCCGTATTTACAACATTGCGTGGAAACCGCGGTTCTGCTGGCTACAATCGGTGCTAATGCGACGGTGGTTGCTGCAGGGATTTTACATGACACACTTGATGATTCCTTTATAAGCTATGATTATATTCTCCAAACCTTTGGATCTGGAGTTGCTGATCTTGTTGAAGGGGTACTTTTCTAAATTACGAGATTTTGTTGGTTATATGCATTTTGTTATTTGGTGCATCTTGTTAGGAGTGATCTGTTTGCATCCATAAAGAACAATTGTTTTCTTTTAATCTGCATAGCTATGTAGTTGTCGAAAAGAGATTAAGAAGGCTGTCATGACATTGAATGCGGCGCATTGTAGATATATATTCTTATTATTTGATCCAACCTTAACTACCTACCTAAAAAATTCTTTAATAATGACATTCCCTAGAAGGTTGTAGAATATTCTGTGTACAAAAACTGAACGGTACATGATGACAAAGATTTATATAACCTGTTTCTATTCGTCACTTCATTTTGGCTGCTTACTGTTTTTTTAATCTGCATAGCTATGTAGTCGTCAAAAAGAGATTAAGAAGGCTGTCATGACATTGAATGCGGCGCATTGTAGATATATATTCTTACTATTTGATCCAACCTTAACTACCTACCTAAAAAATTCTTTAATAATGACATTCCCTAGAAGGTTGTAGAATATTCTGTATACAAAAACTGAACGGTACATGATGACAAAGATTTATATAACCTGTTTCTATTCGTCACTTCATTTTGGCTGCTTACTGTTTTTTTAATCTGCATAGCTATGTAGTCGTCAAAAAGAGATTAAGAAGGCTGTCATGACATTGAATGCGGCGCATTGTAGATATATATTCTTACTATTTGATCCAACCTTAACTACCTACCTAAAAAATTCTTTAATAATGACATTCCCTAGAAGGTTGTAGAATATTCTGTATACAAAAACTGAACGGTACATGATGACAAAGATTTATATAACCTGTTTCTATTCGTCACTTCATTTTGGCTGCTTACTGTTTTTTTAATCTGCATAGCTATGTAGTCGTCAAAAAGAGATTAAGAAGGCTGTCATGACATTGAATGCGGCGCATTGTAGATATATATTCTTACTATTTGATCCAACCTTAACTACCTACCTAAAAGATTCTTTAATAATGACATTCCCTAGAAGGTTGTAGAATATTCTGTATACGAAAACTGAACGGTACATGATGACAAAGATTTATATAACCTGTTTCTATCCGTCACTTCATTTTGGCTGCTTACTGTTTAAACATTTCTAGTTGGATTGACTTTTTTAGTGGATCTTTGTTGTGAAAGCCTTTTAAGTTTTAACACTTGATTAAAACTTTATAGGTGTCGAAGCTAAGCCATTTGAGCAAGCTTGCTCGTGAAAGCAATACAGCAAATAGAACAATGGAGGCAGATCGTTTACATACAATGTTCCTTGCAATGGCAGATGCAAGGGCAGTGCTTATAAAATTGGCTGATAGGCTACACAATATGATGACATTGGAAGCTTTGCCTATGAGTAAAAAACAAAGGTTTGCAAAAGAGACAATGGAGATATTTGCTCCTTTGGCAAACCGTTTAGGAATCATTAGTTGGAAAGAGCAACTGGAGAATCTTTGCTTCAAATACCTTAATCCAGAACAGCACAATGATCTATCCAGCAAGGTTTTTAAGTCTTTTGATGAGGCAATGGTTACCTCTGCTGCAAAGAAACTGGAGCTATCGCTTCAAGATGAATCAATTTCTTACCATGTTTTATATGGACGTCATAAGAGCTTGTATAGCATTCACTGCAAAATGCTGAAGTATGTCTCTCTATTCCTTCTTCTCTTATGAACTCATCTTCGAACTGTGTGTGGGGTTGCTTATTAAACTGCTTAGCTGCTTATTGCATTATAATCTAAGCAGTTAATGTGGTAAAATATCTTTGAGATATAGGTTATCGCGGTGGGATATTGGTAATATTAATATCTTGCAGAATTTATATATATAGCAATTTAACACCAACAATTCAGTATGCTCTCCCACCGTTAACAAATTAACCTTTTGTAACTTGCAAAACACTAAGAATTATAGCAACTAGGAACTGATTAAGACTTAAAACATCGACATTTAACACTAACAAATAACAATCAGGACTTAAAACAATAACAGTAGCAATAAGAAGAAAGACGAATGGTAGAACAAAGTAGAAAGGTACTCTGATAGCGGGAAATATTGGTGATATATCGGTCAAATATTGGTTGATATCGCCGGTAATATCGGTACCGATATTTTACATGGGGACCGATATTAACTGCATAGATTATAACTCAGCAATGAAGTAATTAATGTTGTTTTGAGATTACTTATCCAAACTGCTTATCAGATAGTCTCTGAGTGAAATAAGCTGTTTTGAATAAGCAGTTTGAAGTTGCTTATTTCATATGGCAGTAAGCAGTTTCAATAAGCAGATTTGAACACCAGCTAATTGGGAATTTAGAAATATTTTAAAGGGGCAATTTGATACATGACAAAAAATGAAATGAGTAATTATGAAAATTATGGTTCTTTCGTTGAAATAGGAAGAACTGTAAGGGGGAGTTAGCGATTTTCTGCTTCTAAACAGGTTATGCTTATGCTTAATTGAAGAAGCAGATAATCGGCTTATTATACTTCTTTTACACAATAAGCATATAAGTTGTTTAAATAAGCAAATCCCAATCTCCCCTGAAAGAAATCTTTTTATGAGATAGTGGATAAATCTAATTGATTTAGCTTAATGCATGAAATGAAACGATTTCGTTTCCTAATTGGTCTATTCCCTTTCTGTGTTTATCAAATGTATATTAATTTGACATGTTATGCATTTATCTGTAGAAAAAACTTGAGCATGGATGAAATTCACGATATTCATGGGCTGCGTCTCATTGTTGAAAATGAAGAGGACTGCTATAAAGCATTGCAGATTGTTCACCGGTTGTGGCCTGAAGTGCCTGGAAAGTTCAAGGACTACATAAAAAAGCCCAAGTGTAACGGGTATGCCATATTGCCATCTTTCATTGTTCCACATGTTGGGTTTGTGTTCAATTTAAGGAACAAACTTTCTCGAGTTAATTAATGGAGTCCCTATAGGGTTGTCTTTTAGTGGTTTAGTCCCAAAAGTTTATATTTTATTCATAGATATGAAGTATAATGGGTGGATTTGCTAACAAGCCAAATAAACTTTAGGGAGTTCATTGTAAATGGGCAAACAACACTAAATTGAATTGAACATACACTTAGGATTTTAGCTACTATATTGCAAAATAGAAACTAGCTTGCATTTTATTATATTGCTTTCTGTGATATGTCTAATACCGACGGTAGCAACGGACGAGTTGTGTTCAACCTACCATTTTTGCAGAATTTTCAAAATTACTAACGTGGCATCTCAATTGTCATTTTAATGTACATGCATGCCACATGGCATGTGATGTCATACTTGATAATTGTTTTTAAATATAGATCAAGTTTAAGGAAGGGTCAGTTTTCAAACTCATAAATAACTTTTCATGCATTTTTTTTGCATATGGTGTATCCAAATAAGTAGTCATATTCCAATTAGCTAGGGGTGTTCAAAAAACTCGCCGCTCGTAGCACACTCGAAACTCGCTCGAAAAAAGTTTGAAAAAAGCTCGGCTCGAAATTTGCTCGGTTGTAAACGAGCCAGCTCAGCTCGGCTCGGTTTGTAAACGAGCCGAGCTCGAGCTTGGCCTGGCTTGGCTCGTGAGCCGGCTCGATAAGGTTTACATCCTTCATTTTTTTGTCCCATGTCGCTCAGAAGACAAAAACTATGGGAGTGTCTCCCCTATAAAAGAAGGTAAAAGAAGGTAAAGACAATGCACAAAGTGAGAAAACTATTTATACTTGCATATTTAGCCATTTGGTTAAATTAAATTGCAATTATAGCCCTTAATCTATGAATTCATTTTTTAGGACTTTTTACGTAGTAAATTTTGCAGTTTTTTGTTAGTTCCAGCTAGCTCGAATTTTAATCGAGTCGAGCTCGAGCCTCAAATCTCAGCTTGATTTGAAATTCGAGCTCGAGCTGGGTCGAGCTCGGCTCGACTCGGCTCGTTTACAGAATTAGCTGATAATTGATATTGAGGTAACTGTTGACCCAGATTCTAAACTCCTATGTTCTAGTGATTTCAATAATCTGGTAAACTTGCATATAAATCAAACTAAACAGTTGATAATTCTAAACATATAAACTAATAATTAAATACTAATTAATTAAACTCTCTTGACTCCTGCTATTCACCCCTTCAACTTTCACTTTCTTTCAAAACGACCCGTTTAGGATTAAAACCTTCAGTAACTTGGTTTGGTTAAACTTCTAAGACACGTTCTTCTGTATTTAATATTCTCTATTTTGCAGGTACCAGTCTTTACACACAGTAGTAATGGGAGAAGGGTCGGTTCCACTCGAAGTTCAAATCAGGACACTGTCTATGCACTCACAAGCTGAGTTTGGGTTTGCAGCCCATTGGAGATACAAAGAAGGCGATTGTAAGCACCCTTCGTTTGTGCTCCAGATGGTTGAATGGGCCCGTTGGGTCGTCACATGGCAATGTGAGAATATGGGCCAAGACAAGTCATGCATGGGCTATAACGAAGCCGTCAAGCCTCCCTGCACCTTCCCTTTTCATTCTGAAGATTGCCCGCATTCATATAAACCTGGTTGTGGGCCTGATGGGCCTGTTTTTGTCATCATGATTGAGAATGACAAGGTTAGTAGTATGCAAATATTAATCTCTTTTTAGCATTCTTTTAAAAAAATTGCTAGATACTACGCGTTTATAGCAACCAATAGGGGTGTGCACGGTTTGGTTTGGTTTTATGGTAAAACCGAAACCGTTATGTTCGGTTTTCAGTTATTGAAAACCATTTGGTTTCGGTCATCTCGGTTTTAGCAATGGTTCGGTTTGTTTATTTCGATTTTTGGAACAAAATTACGTAAGATTCAAAAATAGAAAGTATTCTAATCTATTTTTATGTTTCTCCAAAGTCTTCATAAAGATATTTTCTTTCAAAAATACTATGAAACTCATTTAATTTATATGTTAAAATTTTGTTATATCTTGTAGGCCATGGATAAATCATTTTAAAAATAGATAAACATGTTAATGTTTTTATTATAAATACTTAATAGTCAAGAATAAAACTAATAATTCCAAAATCAATATATAACAAACATTTAAAAAATGATTTGTTAGGTTATTCGGTTCGGTTTGGCTTTCAAAAAATGTAGAAACGTAACCAAACTGTAAATTTTGGTTCGGTTATTTTCGGTTTTTTGTGCGGGTTGGTTATTTTCAATTTGGTTAAATCTGTTTTTTCGGTTTTCTGCTCACCGCTAGCAACCAACTACAAATGGTAATTTTAACAGCGGTACTAATTTGTTTTTAATATACGTAGCCTTAAATGTTTTGTCTCAGATGTCAGTACAAGAGTTTCCACCAAATTCAACCGTCAAGGATCTGTTAAACCTAGCGGGTCAGGGAAACTCGAGGTGGGCTCCATACCGATTTCCTGTAAAGGAAGATTTAAGGCCGAGGTTGAACCATGAGCCAGTGATGGACACAAGTTGCAAGCTGAAAATGGGGGATGTGGTTGAGCTAACACCAAGGATACCAGACAAATCGTTGACCGAGTATCGGGAAGAGATCCAGCGTATGTATGATCGTGGTGTGTCTGTCGGAACCGCAACCAGGAAGCAGACACCTATGGTTGTTGGGTGGGGAAGATGATGATAATAGGTTCTATTTGCAGTGTTTAAGATATGTATAATTGTGTGCTTAGATAGAAAAGGATGTAATTGTTTCTTGTAAATACATCTTTGTACAGAAAACTGGTCCTTTATGCTTATTACTTATTAGCAGAAACACAAAATCCAAAAAGAAATATGTAATTGATCTTTTGTTCCTACTTCTGCTTTGTTTCTTATTTTCTTGTAATTTATGAAATAGGTTAACTTTGTTAAAATATGGTAAACTTAACGCATGTCGTAATTATGTAATTATGCGTGTAGCGAGTGTGATCTACGCAGTGTAAGAAGTATAGCCACTTGTTTTTACTAATCATGTGTCGTACTAATAATCATGTGTTGCATCGGCCTATTACACTTGTGGGTATTTTAAACAAGGTGGTGTCTAAAGTGTTGGCTAATAGACTCAAAAAGGTTATCGGATCGATTGTTTCTAACACTCAAACGGCGTTTTTGAAAGATAGGATGATTTTGGATGGGCCTTTAATCTGAACGAGGTTATTGCTTGGATGAAGAAGGTAAAATATAAAGCTTTTATCTTCAAAATCGATTTCGCTAAAGCTTACGATAACATCAATTGGGATTTCGTTATTTCGGTGATGGCTCAATTGGGTTTTCCTTCTCGATGGTGTCGGTGGGTTTATGGGATCATTTCCTCTGCTCGGACGGCAGTTCTGGTTAAGGGGTCTCCAAGGTTTGAGTTTAATTGTTTTAAAGGTATGAATCAAGGGGATCCTATCTCACCTTTCTTGTTTTTATTAGTTATGGAGGCATTTTCAAGTATGATTCGTAAAGCGGTCGATTTGGGTGCTTTGAAAGGTATTAGTCTTCCAAATAACGGTCCGACAATTTCTCATCTTTTATATGCTGACGATTGTATTTTTCTCGAAGAATGGACCCATAATAACTTGAAGGTAGTGCTGAAACTGCTGAGGTGTTTTTATTTTTGCGCTGGCCTCAAAATTAATTTGAACAAATCTCTCCTCTTTGGCGTTGGCGTTGGAACTAATGAAGTAAAAAGGGTGGCAGATTCTTTTTGTTGTAAAGCTGGTGAGTTGCCGTTTGTTCACCTTGGGACCTTAATTGGTGCGAAGATGTATAAGATTAACAGTTGGAAAGCGGTGTTCGATATCTTCGAGTCTAGGCTTGCTTTATGGAAAGCCTCGGTTCTCTCCATCGGAGGTCGGTTGACCCTTGTTAAATCGGTTCTTGAAAGTATTCCTAATTATTTCCTCTCGCTTTTTAAAGCTCCGGTGGGTGTTATAAAAGGTTTGGAAAAGATAATGAGAAGATTCCTTTGAGGTAGTAGCAGTGAAGTTTCCAAAATCCCGTGGGTCGCTTGGAACCGCCTTGCGTACCTATTGACAAGGGGGGGATCGGTATCTCTAACCTTTCGGACGTGAACATAGCGCTTTTATCCAAATGGCTGTGGAGATTCAAAACTGACCTTAATGGATTATGGAGGAAAGTCATAGTTTCTATTCATTCTAAGAGAAACTGTTGGAGCTCGATCCCGGTTAATAAAAATATAAACGGTATTTGGAAAAACATCATTGCTTTGATGGATAAAACGAAGATCGGGGCTGTTAGCGTTTCTCAAAATTTTTGGCAACGGAACATCTATTAATTTTTGGTTGGACAGGTGGGTTGCCTCTCAAGGATAGGTTCCCGTCTTTATTCCTCCTTGAATCTGAGAAATGTTGCAAGGTTGCTGAAAGATTTAAGAGTAAATTACAAGTTTTGTCCTTTATGTTTACATCAAATTTCAGGCGTTGTCCTTTAAACCAAAACTTGACAGGCAGTGTCCTTTATGTTTTCAAAATCTTGCACGTTTGTCCTTTAGGCCAAACCCAGTTAGATTTTTTGGTTAAATCTGGTCACTCAAGGGCATTCTAGTCTTTCTACCCCATTTATTTAATATTATCTAAAAATAAAACAAAAAAATAAATTATTATTATTATTATTATTATTATTATTATTATTATTATTATTATTATTATTATTATTATTATTATTATTATATAGAGAGTAAATTACTGACCACCATCACCCCCACCCTTCATCACCATCACCCTCCACCGCCGCCACCACCACCACCACCACCGCCGCCACCACCGCCGCCACCACCATCACCACCAGTTTATCTCGTTTATAAACAAAACCCCCAAATTAAAACATCATCCAATCTTCAACCATTGTTCATAAACAAAACCCCCAAATCACCACCATGACTTAAATCAAAAATCCCAATTCTAATAAATCAACAGACCTTTGTCCAGATCTAATCAAACAGCTTGTTACAAGAATATCATTAAACACATAAAAGCCACTGTTATGACCGTGAACCGAAGTTCCCACCACCGTCTCAACCAAATCTCCACCTGCTGTCACCGTCTTCCCACCTCGACCACTGCCATTCTCCATCGTCATCATCATCTCAGTCAACATTATCATCGTCACCACGTCGCCGGAATTTCATCTCCGGTGACTGGTTTTAGAGAGGGAAAGAGAGAGGAAATGATAAAGGGGCTAGGGTTCTATTACCTGAAGGTGTGACTGCCATCCATCCGCCGGATCACCACCATCACTGTCACATCGGATCACCACCATCACCGTCGTCGAACTAACCCACCACCACATCCACCTCTTCACCTTCATCCATCATCACGAGCGCCGTCAAACCCAAATCAATTGCCGTCACCGCACCTAACCCACCACCACAACCACCCCCACACCTTCACCCACCACCAAATCACCCACCGCCGCCCCTAACCCACCACCACAACCACCCTTCACGGCCGTCATCCATTCAGATTATTTTAGAGAGAAAGAGAAGAGAAGAGAGAGAGGGACCTTCATTGTCCTCACAACTTCAGATTGTGTTAGAGAGAGAGAGATGAGAGAGAAAGGAATCATAAGTTTAGAGAGAGAGAGGGACTTTCAGTTTGAGAGAGGAAGATAGATTATATTTATTTATTTTATTTTTCATTTTATTGCAAAGTAGTCCCTAAACCACAAGTTGTTTTATATAACAGTCCCTGAAAAGGTGAAATGACAATAATACCCTCATGTGCAAGGCACATGACCAGATTTAACCAAAAAATCTAACTGGGTTTCGCCTAAAGGACAAAACGTGCAAGATTTTAAAAACATAAAGGACACCGCCTGTCAAGTTTTGGTTTAAATGACAGCGCCTGAAATTTGATGTAAACATAAAGGACAAAACTTGTAATTTACTCAAGATTTAATGTGGAAACCAAATCTTTTTCTGGTAATTGGTCTTGGTTGAGACCGCTTGTTACTGGGCTCGAGACGGAAGATTACATTCGTTGGAAGTTTTGTTGTCCGTTATATTCTTGTAACATATGGGAATGGAACGGAGGTAAGAACAATGAATTTTCGGTTAAAGAGGTTAAATCCTTTCTTAGTAGTGAGATCGATTATAGCGGGAATTTTATATTTAAATGGTCGAAGTGGGTGCCAAAGAAGTGTAACATCCTAGTTTGGAGAGCCGAGATGGGAAGGATCGCGACGTCTGACGCCCTTATAAAACGGAATTGCTTCAACGGTGATTCGTTATGTTCTTTATGCGAAGACGGAGAGGAATCGGCTGTTCACATCTTTTGCTCTTGCTTTGTGGCTTCAAACATATGGAGTATGATTAGTCGGTGGTGCAAGATAAGTCCTATATTTGTGTTTTCGATCCAAGGCGAAGCTCTTCACGATATTATCATTGTCGGCCGCTGGTGCATTTGGTCGGCGAGGAACGATAGGAGATTTAATAACAAAAGAAAAGATATTCTACATATTTTTCAAGATATAAAAGTTTTAGGATTCCAATGGTATCACAATAGATCTAAAAATAGGAGAATTCTTTGGAGAGATTGGTGTTCTTTCAATGTGATGCAATTGGTTTTTGGTTTTGGCTTCCCTCTGTTGAGGGTAGCTTGTGAATAATAGTTAATTTTCAAAAAAAAAAAAAACCTGGTGAGTGTGATGCTCTGGTTTTTTCAATATTTCAATACAATTATTTTTGCTTGTTAAAAAATAATACACAAGAGACTATGAAAACCGTTTAGAAGACAAAAAAATTACTTGATTTCAGAAACAAGAAGCAACTTGGTTTTTGTTAAAATTTATATTGTAATGTTAAAAAAAGTGTTCCGTTTTTCTAAAACTGGCGAATACAAGTTTTTTGAGAAAAATCAAATTAAATGTTTAATGGAATGGTATAATTCAAATTTTCTCAAAGTATGATATGTGTCATCAAGTAACTGGCTTGGTTGATGGTCAATTGTTGCCCTCTTCCTGTGAGCACCCTCATGCCACCCGCTCATGGACCCGTCATGGACAGGCGGCGCGGTGATTTGGTGACTGTTAGCCGACATGGCTCCCTTCTCCCTAACACTCACGGGGTATCCTTCAATGGACGAACTAAACAAAGTATCCAATCTTGTTATTGATTTGGTAAGAAAAATATTTTAACAATCACTGGAATTGAAACAAATGCCTTTAAATTCAAAATAAACTTGTCCAAACACACAACGATGTTACGCTTTCAGATTATTAAATATATTAAACGTATCAAATTGTCTTATATACTTCAAGATTAATTGTATTCTGATGTATCAAATTTGTCTTCCATTTGAAATGTGTAGCGAACTAAAGAAAATTGTATGTTGGTCAAAAGAATAATGTTTTTTTAGGGAACTTTACACTCCCCAAACTTTATTACATATTAAATTTAGAGGGTTAGAGGTTAGGGAAATATTTAATAAGGCTTTTTCATATCCTAACTTTGAACATCTTTTCCACTCTTGTGCATCTTTATTTTCGTAACTTTCATAGCTTCAATATCCTAACTTTGAACATCAATATCTTATTTATCTTAGCTTTGATTTAGACATGTTTTGGTTCGATGTAAAGTCTTTACGTAATAGAATAAAAACCCAACAAAAAGTACTTATTATGTTATAAGTATAGTATAATATAATATTTGTCTAAAGTTGGTACAAAAATACACTTTTAATACTTTGTAAAAAAGATACTCTATTTCACTAATTTTTCCAACAAACTTATGATCTAAAAGAATTATTAATTTCATAACGAAAACTACCATCTCCTATATCATTTGGACCAAACAATAGTCATTATTGGTTTTAACATGACAGAATGCATCTAAAATATGTTACATTGAATTTTAATAACACAGTTGATACAATAGTAATCAAGTTTCTCAAGTGTTTCATTAAAGTTATTTGAAGGTCTTTTTTTTTTCCTTTAAAGTCACACAATTTTCATTAGGTGTTACAGTTTTATGTTTTTTTTTTTCTTCAAATGTTAATTTTTTTAATTAAGGCAAATGAAATGTGTATGAATCTTGGTTACTATTTAATAATTATTTGCCAAATTATTGTTCTAAAAACATTTATTTCTGATTTAATTATAGGATGAGGATGAGTGAGAGAGGCCCCGTTGGAGCATCTCATGCATTAGTTTTATGGAAAAGTATAGCTAGAAGCCTTATTTTAAACAAAAAAGGCCCTTCCAACACATAAATAAAAGGCTCCTTAGTATAACTAGAATCCTTTATTTTAAAGAAAAGAAAATAACTAGGCCCGTCAAGCACATGAACAAAAGGCTACTTTAAGTTGTAATTATCACTATTAACTCTCCATCCATTTTTGTCACACATTATTTGTAAATTTTATATTATCAAAATTTATAAATGTATTAGACACCTATTCAATTTCCTGAGTGTGATTTTTCGTTGTAACAATTAAGAGGTTGTAGTGTCGGAGCTTAACGAAAACTTAATGAGGCCCGAACTTTCAAAATTCAAATCGGTGCGGACCACACTTTTAAAAATATAATATTTTACACTACAAAAATTTTCTTTTTAGAAATTTTATGTAAAATTAAGAATACGAGCAAAAAAAATCGGTGTATAGGTGGGTGGGGGGGAGGGGGGGTTGCCCCGACCCCGATAAAGCTTCGCCAGTAAAAGGGTGAGATGATGTTGCAGTATATCTAGAATTGTCACATCGGATTCAATCTTGAGCCTTCGTCCCACTTCTTTGTTTCTAATCCCCTTCAACATGCCCCATCATCTCCTGCCTTCCGCTTTGGCCCATCTCACTTGCGTGTCATCTCGCCCCAAACCATAGCTCCACTCCTTGCTCTTTTACCATTGATAAAATTTATGGACTTCAATCTATTTTTTTTTACTTTAATTATATTTTCTAATGTAATTCTATTAAATTATCTTTCCTTCGTATTAACATCATATCAATTTTTTTCATCTCTTTTTTAACCGTCCCTAAACCCTTGCAAAATAATCTATTTCATCCATCTCATATCTAAACCATTATTTAAATAACAATACAAAAACAACAATACTTGTTTAAAACTTTGATAAAAGGAATTACTGGTTAGGACGGTGTTAAGAAAGCAATCACCGCTTGGCGGTACCACATCATGGGATTGTGTTCTCATTCACCCAGCCAGCTTTATATTTCTTCTATTCCGTCCCCTAGCAAAAAGTGAAAGAAAATTCAAACGGTACATATGGGATACATAGTAGATTTAAATAACTCTAACTTTCACCAATTGCCCGATAGCACTTTCAACTTTCAATTTGTACAACGATATTTTCAATTTTCTGATTCACTGCCAAACTAACTGAACCTATTTAGTTGGGTTTTTTTTTTTTTTTTTTTTTTTTTTTTTTTTGCTGATGTGACTCCTGTGTGGTGACATAACATGTCATGTGATTTGGCTTTTTATATGGCATGGCAGCTAGCGTGGCATCCAATTTGGCTTTTTGATGATGTGACAGCTAGCGTGGCATCTGATTTGGCTTTTTTATAATGTGGCAGTTGACGTGGTACTGGGTTAATGACGTGACATCTGACATCAGCTAACTAGGTTAGTGTTGTGTTTTTTTGAGAGTGATTTCGGAAAATAAGTTAAGGCTGAGAGTGATTTAATATAAATCAAAAGTTGAAAGTGTTTTTAGCCAATTGATCAAAGCTATGATTATTTAAATTCAATATCTCTATTTTTTTAATAACAACAATTGAATAATTCATTTAATCAAAAGCTAGCGGAGAGCTGGAATTCAAAGGGTAGATAAGGCATCCTCTTTTTCGTATTTTTGTTTTCCACATGTTTATTGATTTTGTTCCTTGGATTTATGTGGGACCACCATAGGATCTTCATGAAGCATGTTCGAACATCTCGGTATCTATCAACTTCATATACTATTTTGATCCATAATCTTTAAAATTAAAATAACGATTAAAATGTTTATCAAGTTTAAGATGTACATTTTTTGAAATATATTTTTAAGTAATAGCTTCGTTAATATCATGTAAAGAAACTAAATCAGTCCATTTATATATTTAAGAGAGGTTATAACATATGATCATTCAATAGAAAATCGTGAGAAACACTAACATTTACTTTAGTGAGAAACACTAACATTTACTGTGATAAAGCTATAGCCTACAGTTATGTAATCATTTACTTTAAATCTTTTGTAAGTGGCTGTTTGTTTACTTTTTAATGAGGCTTTTAATGGTTCAGATCTTTTACTGGTTTAGCACTTAATGATTGACGTGATGTCGTGGTCACAATCAAATTTAATCCAATTACTACTAAATAGATAGCGGTAAGTGGGTATCGAACACAGGGAGTTTGTGGAATATGTGTTATTTGAAGATTTATCTAAGTGAACTAAGTTAAGCTAATTGCAAGAAAGTAAAATTCAAGAGTTGATTTGATTGAATTGGTTTTAAAACTAAATTTAACTAATTGAATTGCAAAAGAAAAGTTTTGGTTGTAAGCAAATTAGAGACAAATGACCATCCTAGATTTCCGGTTTGTTTCGACATTCATATTATCATTTCACTAGAAAGAACTACATAGACATAGCTCATGTGTGATTACTTGTAGTGATGAAAGGGAACTAAGTACTCAGATGTAACACCCCGAAAATATAAACCCTTACCTTGAAATTTTAAAGAAATAATAAACAAGAATTTACCAACTAGGAACATAACCTAGTTAAGTTCAAGTCCTAAAATAACTCATAATAGGACTAAAACACCAAAACTTAAGGTTTTACCAAAATGGAGGGTTCAAACTTGTCAAAACTCAAACTATGTTACTAATAGTAACAAAACAAACCAAACATCCCAAAATTGGGAGTCTGGTCGATCAAGGAGCAAGCAGGGGGCGACATCCCCCATTTCCAAACCCTAACTCAAGCAAATCTCTAAATTGAAGCCTCAAATCAGCCCTAAATCAAGTCTTGAACACGAATTAGTGATCCCCTTGTAGTGAGGATCATAAAGGTATGTAAAATCCTGATATTTTGATTCACCTTAAATTCTAGGTTAATGGTGAATAACTGAAATTAAACTTGAATATGTTATGCATGAAAGAATCTGGAAGTGATATGTTGTTTAGGGTTAAACCTAGATGATTAATTGTGAAAAATCATTGCATGATACTTGAAGAAATTATAGTCACCGTTGTAGGTGATTTATGATGTTGTAAATATAAGACAAACACTAGGATTATGAAATTTATCTAGTGAAAAGCTGAATTGTATGAGGAAAATTCAGCTATTTGAATATTTGTATGTGTACAATTTGATTAATTAAAGTGAAATAAGATGTTAAATTCTAGTCATGAACCTAGTAATGAATGTAGAAAAATCTGATCCACTAGGTGTTTGTAGAAATGCCTAAGTGAGGATCTAAATGTGAAATTTGGATAAAAACGCAGATTTGATAATGGTCCATAATGATGTGATTGTGGTCATAAAAAGAGTTCTAAACATGTTGTAAAACTGAATTTTCTAGGCAAAGAGTCCGGTTCATCTAGCGGACAAGCCGGAGGGAATTCACGAGGAAAAGACGCGCTCTAAAGGTACGAATCTATTGCTTCGTTACATTAAGGTTAATTACCGCTCTTATGTTATGGTGAAAAGCATGGCAAATAGGATAGAACATTGAGTCACGAAAGTGATTGTGCTTCTTAAACAAGTAAATGGGTTGAAACAAGTGAAAAAGCATGAAACCTTACATACCCGTAATGGAGTGTAAGTTTAACACCCAAACGGGTCAAACAAGTTATGGTAATAAACACGAAGCATGACTCTATTATATAATGCATATATTACATGAGGTGTAAGCCGTGTAGCGAACGCCAATATCAAAATTAAAAGCCTTGTTCTTATTATAGGAGTTAAAGTTTGGATTCGATGCATGATCATAGTACGAACAACTAACTAAAAGTCTTGTAATTTAGAGTGTAAGCTAATTCCGTAGACATGCCCGCTTAAGAAATAGTTGAGTAATATTATAAGCAAAATACAAGTATGGAGAATTAGCCCAGCCGCTTAACAAATTACGCGAAGTTAAGCTGTTTCGGAGCATAATAGAATCAGCAAAAACTGCATTTGAAACAAGGAAGTTTTGTGCATGGCTTACCGTAAATTACGGTAGTACCGTAATTTACGGTGGCCTGCAAATTTGTTACGGTGGAATCCTACTGAATTACGGTAGGCTCCCAAATGTCCAGAAGCCACCGTAACTTACGGTATCACCGTAAGTTACGGTGGAGCCCTATTTGAATAAAATTGTTTTGTTCATTTTCTTGATCAAGTGTTCGGACCTGATTCGAATACGTAAATGTCCAAGAACGATAACACTAATGCTTGTTTAAAATGTTAGTTTTCAGGTACTCAAGTGAAGGATGATGATCAAGCATAACTATCCGAACCGAACACTCTAGCAAACGCTTCCGCATATGATCTTTTGTTCTAAAAACTATGTAAACAATTGTAGTTAATATCTTGATTATGATTTCGTAAGAACTATACATGTATGTTGTGTTTAGTTTTGGGTTAAAATGATGAAAGTTTTTGTTAAGTCGTCATTTTGGCGTTAAATGCAAGGTTTTATGTTATTAAATCTGGTAATATAAACTGGGTCTTACATCAGATTCCTAGAACGTGAGGTTGTTACCCGATGATCAATCAACCCTTACCCAAGTCTAACTATACCCATGATATCTCGATTGCCAACGGCACCAAGAACGTATGGTTTCTAATTAGTTCAACATAAGAATCAACAAGTTACTAACAAACAATCACACATCATAACAACAAATCATAAAGATAAAGATTGTTATTCTAGAAATTAGAAAAATCAAACATGAAATGCCTCTACCAAACCTTCAATCCAGGACAATCATCAAGTGTTTAGCCACTCATGGCTTGAAGCAACATCATAACAAAAGTTCAATTGTTCATAAAGATCAAAGCACAAAAACTAATGATTAAACAAGTGTTCTTCAAGCCCAAGTCTCCAAAAGTTGCTCCCAATTCGTTCACAAGCTAATGGTAACCGAAAACATATGTTGAGCCACCATAAAAACCCATGAAATGACAACTTAATGCATAAGTTACAAAATTGGATTAGTCGGTGGCGTAACCTACGGCAGAGGGCCGTAGGTTACGGCGGACAGCTTTCCCTTACGGCGGGTGGCTTCTGTCTTACGGCGAATGCTTTTTGCAAAGGTTGGGGCCGTAACCTACGGCCAAGTGCCGTAGGTTACGGCGCTGAGTGTTAGTTTTTCCTTGTTTCCTTCATTTAATTCACCATTTCTTCAATCCCAACACCGCCAACTTCTAGCATCCATCCAAGCTCCATAAAACCCGCATTTTAAGCTCTTTAACACCTGTAACATCAAACATCTTGTGATTACCAAATTCAAGCTATTAACCGGATAAAGTATGGTATTTTAGTCTATTTAAAGGCCTTAAGGGTTGTTGATGTGCGTGTAGTGTAATATATTTTTAATGTATATTTAAGCCCCTTTTTTACACTTTTAGCCAAGTTTTAAATTTATAAAACACGATATTCACTAACACTAAACACACATATGGGCAAGTGCACCCATCGTGGACGTAGTATAGTGTTGGTAAGATACCGAGGTCGTCCAAGTCACACTATTGTGATATCCCACATCGGTTGTGAAGGGGAACGGAGGCTTCCTTATAAGGGGCTTGATACCTTCACCATCATGACGCGTTTTAAAGCCGTGAGGGGCGGACGCTGAGAGCGTGCTGGCTGCCAAAGCGGACAATATCATGGTGCGGTTACGCTGGGCTGTTACAGATGGTATCAGAGCCAGGACCGGACCGGTGGTGCCAGGTCTCGCGAGGACGCTGGACCCCTTAAGGGGGGTGGATTGTGATATCCCACATCGGTTGTGAAGGGGAACGGAGGCTTCCTTATAAGGGGCTTGATACCTTCACCATCATGACGCGTTTTAAAGCCGTGAGGGGCGGACGCTGAGAGCGTGCTGGCTGCCAAAGCGGACAATATCATGGTGCGGTTACGCTGGGCTGTTACAGTCCAAGCACACAAGAGCTTTTAGTACCGATTTATCCTCAACGTCTAATCAAATTAAAAAGTTAGAAAAGGTTTTTAAACTAAGAAAATAAAAACTAACTAAATGCTGAAAAATAAAAATAAAATAAAAACAGATAGACAAGATGAATCACTTGGATCCGACTCGTGTATTAGTATAACCTTTGATTATTTTCGCGCTTTTGCACTTGTTTAAGAGATTATCTTAGTTATTGTAGTAGGCCCCTCTTTTGAAGGCGACGTCACCCTCAACCCAGTAGTTTGAGTCAGCAAGGATAAAATCCTAAAGGGTTGGATTATTGGAAGATAATGAATTAAGTTATTAATGCAAATTGTGGTAGGCCCCGCTTTTGGCGTGACGTTACCCTCGGCTAAGTAGTCTGAGTCAGCAGGGATACAGTCCTAAATAGCCGGGTTATAGTATTAATAGTAGTTAACTTATGAGGGGGTCAAAGAGTTTGGACCCCCGCCATCCAATACCTATGGGCATTGAAGCAGATCCTACTAAATTTGACCCAGGTCCCTTGCAGGACCTCTAAACGCTGAACAAGGGCAAGACCCTTACCAAACCGTTCCCTTAACCCCCGACCAGGTAGCCAACATACCTCCATATAGACCGTGGAGATATGAATGGTGAAAATCTTTTATTTTATATAGACAGTAAAATAATGCCAAGACACCACGGACAAACGATAAGGAAAGATCACCTTCAACATAAGTAACTAGTTATTAAAGTCATTAATACAAAACCAAATAAAAAGTGCAAAAGATTAAAAATAAAAAGTATTATACTAAACACTTGTCTTCACCAAGTGATGTAAGAGACTTAGGCAAACATGGCCTTGATTGTCAAGAACTCTTACGATCAATCTTGGATCCCGAGACGACTCACACACTCTACGATGGACAATGGATGATGGTGGTGGATGATGGTGTTATGGTGGTGGTGGGTGGTGGATGAAGTGTGAGAGAGGTGGTGTGCCAAGGGATGAGTTAAAATGAAACCAATCACTCCTATTTATAGGCTGAACAGAAGGCTGGGCACGGCCCCGTGTCCGCTGGACACGCCCCCGTGCCCGTCTGACACTCTCTCTCTTCATTAATTGTAATTCGCAATTACAATTAATGCGCCTGCTGTACTTTCACCACGCCCCCGTGCTCACTGGACACTGTAACGCCTCGCTTTTTGAAACTTACTTTAATTGGAAAGATTATTCATGTACCTATTTTTGGAAACTTACATCCGTATCGTATTCGCATCTCGCCTCCGTTTTCGTAATTCGTAACTTCGATCATAATGAAATTCTGTTCTTATACATGCTTGTACGTGTTGCAATACTCGGGTTAAACGTTACCAATCTCAAATGCATATGCTTAACCGATACCCGACAAACTCGTACTCATAACTTATACATGCTTGTTGACTATTAAATACGTAGTTAAATTCTAATATAATAATAATAAATAGTATAATATAATAATAATAATAAATTCAAACATCAACGTAAGTGATGTTTTCTTTCAAATATCACCTTACAAAAAAAAAAAAAAAAAAAAAAGATAGAGACAGTAGCTAGCGGACAAGCCTTAGGGCTATATGTAATTGTTTTCTTTCAATATCTAAATCACCTACACACTTATTATTTCATTAGTTAATAGTTAATTGTATGTTGGCTTAATATAATAGGTGAAATATCTATCTTGTGTATTAATTGCTAAAAAAAATAATAATAAAAGCAACATAGGCTGCCATACCAGCGACCGGCCAGACTTGGGGCTGTTTTAATTAAATTTTTTTAGTTAAACAACCAAATAATTATCATTAATGTCAACCAACCTTAACCCTAATCCTTTCCCCTATAAATACAACTTAATCTCAGCCTCCCTATCACTTTTGCAACACTCTAATCACTCTCAAATCAACCAAAAACGCAGCTGAAACTTCAAGTTCGTACAGAAGCGCTATCCTTCACGAAAATGAGCGTAACTTCTTCGTTTCTTGTCCGATTTGGTCCATTCTTTTTCCTATGTGCTTGGATCGACCTTGGCTTCGATTCCATGGGTATTTCACAGTAAACAAGTCCCTGGAACTCCGGCAAATAGGCTCCAAAGTCCACTGTTCATTTTTTTTTTCATTTAATCTTTGTTAAACTTAACCAAACTTGAGTTTTCTCATCTCAAACCTATGTCCTAATGCTCATAATCAAATGAATGGTTAGTTGGGCTTAAAAACGAGGCTGAGACATGTTAATTAGAGGTGTAAACCTCACATATTTTCTGTTTTATTCAAGGGTTTTAACCCACATGTGATGTTCAAGCTTCAAGCTTGATGAAGGTGTGATTATGGACTAACTTGGGTTGTCCAATATAAAATCCCCACATCACTTGATAATTTCTCATAGTTTAGTTGTTTACATACTTGTAATAATCTTAGTTCATGACCCTCATTGTATGTTTTTTTTTTACAACAAGTGTAGTGGTGAACACATAAGAGGTGCCTAAATGGGAGCTTGTTCTTCCTACCTCCTACATGACTTCTATGACACATTTGAGGTACCTAAATGAAGATTTAATCTCCTACCTCATGCTTGAAATACTTGTACTAAGGACTTATTAATATATACTACCTAACCTAAATAATATCGATGTACAATCGAACCTTTGATGTTGAATTCATGTTCATTTGTCAAAGTAGTAGGACATCATCTAAAGACCTAAACCTTGTTATGATTCTTATGAGTGTTCAACTCATGAAAACATTATTATAACCCTCGTGGTTACCAAGTGTCATACAAGTGTTATGTGTTGAAGATGATTATGTTGATATAATACTTTCATGTTGTTTTATTCCGAATCTCGACTCTAAGCATACTTGAACTTTAACCCTTATACATTCGGACTCTAAATCTCTACTCGTCAACAATTGGATAATCGGAAAGCACATGTAAACTTTGTGAGTATACTCGAACCCATTTTTACTTTTAACACTTTGGGTGCAACATGTATTCTATATTAAACGCACATGACACTTGAAACTTATTTGAAACTTACTCTATCCATTTAAACATGAAACATGAAACTTGTGAATCTTGAGACTATTTTGTGCTATGTGAACGTTTAATTCTTGTGTGTAGTTCCGCCTTAACAATAGTAGCGCTATAGGAGTAATGCACCTCCCTGTTAGTCTTTGGGGTATTGTTAGGAGGAGACATATCAACCTCCCGTGAAACTTTGGGTTAGGTACTTAAACGCATTGGGAAACTTGGGCTATCACTTGGACTACGTAAACTAGCACGTTGAAACTATTTTATTATGTTCATGTTGGATATGAGTTTTATTCTAATATGCTATGTAAACAAACTTGTATACTCGCTCTTTGCTTTTGCATTGAACTCTATTTTAATACATGTTGCAGGTTGATTAATGAAGTATGGATGAATGATGAAACAAGTTAGGGTGGACTAGATACACGCCTAGAATATTCTATCTTTTGTTTGTTATGTTACTTGTTGAAACAATGTTGTTATTTCCTTTTGAATCATGTATGACTTCTAGTTTTGAAATGAAATTTGAATTTAAATTAATTATTGTCACATAGCGTTATGATGTCTCTAGCAATCTTCACACTTCGTCTCATCCCGATGTTTCCGCCATTGGTTGGGGTGTGACAGATTGGTATCAGAGCCATAACTATAGGGAATTAGGAAAAGTAGGAATGCTTTAGCCTAGTCTATAGTTTTAGAGCCTTATTCTTATGTTTTACTTGAAACTACTTGCATGCTACCTTATTTGCTCTTATTCATTCTCTTTTGATCTTTTAAGCATATATGGCGCTTATGTGTTAACACTTGACATGCTATACTTGCTTTATTATGTGCTAATACATGTTTTATTGTCCCACTCATTATGTGCTATTCTTAATATGCTTCATTGTGCGTTTATATTTGTTGTTTATTCCTTTAACATACTCTTTCCCTCATGCATTTTACTCGATTATTCTAAATCCGTAAACACTCGAGACGAATTCACCAAAATAGGTGTGAAACCCATAATTTGGTGAACGACTCACAATCTACCTATTCTTCTTTTTACACGAGATATCGCCATTAAGCTAGGAGTGAAATCCACATCTTAATGGTAAATTTCAAATTTCAAATTCTAGTGGACCCTCGTCAACATGTCGAAATTAAATTTTGACCCGACGAGTACCAACCACACTTAGGATACGAAATTGTCAAGTTAGGGGTGAAACCCGCACCTTGTCGACTAGTTCCACTCCTTGATATTTTGTTTTTCATAAATCCCGCCAAGTCTCGAAATTTCGATTGATTTGGGACATGTAGTAACCGGAAGGGTAAATACCGTTAACCGACTTGTCGGCGAGAGTATTTTACCTATTAGGCCAAAGCATGCTCCTCAAATTCGAAAGACTTTTCGACCACTTTGGTTAGTCAAAGTTCCGTTTTGGAACCCTCCAAGTTTTAATCGAACTTACGTTTTATTGATTTCGATCTTTTATGATGCAATCCTCTCTTTTCAATTTCGACCTATTTTTGAGATTTCACTTTTACACATGCATTATAATAATTCTTTTCATACGATTATACAATGTAACTTTATTTACATTCCTTGTAACAAAAATGGAGACATATCATCAAGATAGGAGTGATTTCCTTACCTTGACGACTAACTCCGTTTCTTTTTTTTTTTTTCATCTTATAACGACCTCACCAACGAGTTAGGGTTGATTCCCTTACCTAGGTGATCGTTACCAAAACGTTCTTTTAAAATGCCTTATTATGCAACTCGATCATATTTTATACATAAATTTCTTATCAATAATCAAATCCCTACTTATGCAATTTTCAAATTTTATTATTTTATCAAACGTATTCTTTATCCCATTATATATTTCACAATACATGAAAATTCTAAATCATGCCTTAAAACGTTTTATTTCCCAAATTTCAAAACCTTACGAAATGCTACCTATCAATTTAATCGGTCTAATGAATCTCTTACCCATGAACTTCACATCCTATTTATTAACTAAAACACGTTCACGTTATATCATTATACTAGAGGCTTCCACTCTTAATCGAAATCAAACTAACCTTTTTCCAATTAATTATAAGATCTCATAGATGTTAAATGGTCGTTTTACCAAATACTCTTTTCAACATCAAGGAATCATTTGATAAAACTTTTAACAATCACTAAGTCCAATTTGCTAAATTCCTTCCTAAGGATCAACGTTTTCATGATAACCTCCAAAAATTCAAATTTCCTATTTTGAAGCAATTGAGGCAAACCTATAATTTTCGAAAACTTTATTCTATACCACTTAATTAGTCATTCAAATTTCAAAACACGTGGGCAAGAAGACTTCATGGGGACCGATCATCCTTGAATTACATAAACCCCTTCTACACAAAAGTAGCATTTCCATTCATTACAAAATACATTATGCTTAACTAATGAGCACTTTATGTTCCTTTACATATACAAACGATATTCTACCTTCCCAATCAAACTCAATCTACTTCTGATTCGATAAACTCCACGTTTAACTTAAACAACTATACATGCATATCATCGTACACGTTTTAGTCAATATCTCGCGAAAAATTTCATTTATATTGTTCGTATTTACGTACTCAACCTTTCGAACACTTTTATACGCTTACATCCATTATTATCCAACATATACTATAAACGTAATCCTTATTAATCGTACCTACGCTTATACTCATAACGATACAATGTATGTCTATACCTATACTAATACTACTCATACGTTTTATGTTTATACTCATACTTACGTGTATATTCATACATAAACTTATACTTATGCTCATACTTTCATTCATACTCATGATTCATACATCCGTACCCGTACGCGAGCGTAATCCGAGGGATTCGCTTACGTGGGTCCCATACATACTTAAGCATGGACTTGCTTATATACTATATTCTTATACGTGCACATTCTTATTTTTAAATTATGTATACCCTGATTCATACACAACTAGTCCAAGCTATGCGGATCATGCGATGATCAAAATAATCGCGGGTGCACACGGGATTATAGTGATAGGCGTATGAGAACCATAGAGTGTACTACTGTGTATGGTAAGACACGGAATGTAACATGACACCGAATAACGAGACAGACATAACATGGTCAAAGCATGGTGGATACGCCGCTGGTACGTCCTATATATAAGTGTTTTCACCATGTTATCAAACTTTCGTAAAACGTGCCATGAGAAATTCAGTGTTTCACAGAACTTTTGACCTAATACAAGCTTTAAACAACTCACAAACACATTATATCCGATTATCCATGACGAGACTTCATCTCTAACACGCTACTTTCGTCTATCTAATACTTTCTTCATTCATATACTTGCATTCATTTAGAGTCAATCGTTCGCCCCATACCCCTATTACTCCCCATTATCCTTTCCTTCATGCGAACCTCATTTACAATCAAGTCTGTTTAATCATTCGAATCCTAACTTATATTCCTACTTTAAAAAAAAAAATGTCTTCCTACTTTTTATCCTTGTACTAACATACTTAATAGACCATATTCACTTTATTTAAAGTACCAAACCGTCTCGCCCTTCCCGATAAAGCAAACTTTTTATGCGATTTAGTACTATTCTTAAACTTTCGTACAAACTACCTCACTTTTATTGATTTCAAACCATTTTATATATAAAGATCCTTTTCGCAAATAGAACACAAGTGTAAAACAACTCCAAACTTAGTTACTCAAAGCTTGTCTAACTCATTTTACCTACACACATTTCACTTAGGCTTATGCCTCAAAACTATGTTAGCCAAACAAATCCTTTTTACAAACCTATTTTGATAATCTCTAAAAATTTCATGCTTTATAAAATATTTCAAAGTTTCCAAGTCTCTGTTTTAAATAATCTCCTTTTTACCAAAACTCTTTCAAGTCTTCCTCTTAAATAAATTTCGGGACGAAATTTCCTAAAGGAGGGGAGACTGTAACGCCTCGCTTTTTGAAACTTACTTTAATTGGAAAGATTATTCATGTACCTATTTTTGGAAACTTACATCCGTATCGTATTCGCATCTCGCCTCCGTTTTCGTAATTCGTAACTTCGATCATAATGAAATTCTGTTTTTATACATGCTTGTACGTGTTGCAATACTCGGGTTAAACGTTACCAATCTCAAATGCATACGCTTAACCGATACCCGACAAACTCGTACTCATAACTTATACATGCTTGTTGACTATTAAATACGTAGTTAAATTCTAATATAATAATAATAAATAGTATAATATAATAATAATAATAAATTCAAACATCAACGTAAGTGATGTTTTCTTTCAAATATCACCTTACAAAAAAAAAAAAAAATAGAGACAGTAGCTAGCGGACAAGCCTTAGGGCTATATGTAATTGTTTTCTTTCAATATCTAAATCACCTACACACTTATTATTTCATTAGTTAATAGTTAATTGTATGTTGGCTTAATATAATAGGTGAAATATCTATCTTGTGTATTAATTGCTAAAAAAAATAATAATAAAAGCAACATAGGCTGCCATACCAGCGACCGGCCAGACTTGGGGCTGTTTTAATTAAATTTTTTTAGTTAAACAACCAACTAATTATCATTAATGTCAACCAACCTTAACCCTAATCCTTTCCCCTATAAATACAACTTAATCTCAGCCTCCCTATCACTTTTGCAACACTCTAATCACTCTCAAATCAACCAAAAACGCAGCTGAAACTTCAAGTTCGTACAGAAGCGCTATCCTTCACGAAAATGAGCGTAACTTCTTCGTTTCTTGTCCGATTTGGTCCATTCTTTTTCCTATGTGCTTGGATCGACCTTGGCTTCGATTCCATGGGTATTTCACAGTAAACAAGTCCCTGGAACTCCGGCAAATAGGCTCCAAAGTCCACTGTTCATTTTTTTTTTCATTTAATCTTTGTTAAACTTAACCAAACTTGAGTTTTCTCATCTCAAACCTATGTCCTAATGCTCATAATCAAATGAATGGTTAGTTGGGCTTAAAAACGAGGCTGAGACATGTTAATTAGAGGTGTAAACCTCACATATTTTCTGTTTTATTCAAGGGTTTTAACCCACATGTGATGTTCAAGCTTCAAGCTTGATGAAGGTGTGATTATGGACTAACTTGGGTTGTCCAATATAAAATCCCCACATCACTTGATAATTTCTCATAGTTTAGTTGTTTACATACTTGTAATAATCTTAGTTCATGACCCTCCTTGTATGTTTTTTTTACAACAAGTGTAGTGGTGAACACATAAGAGGTGCCTAAATGGGAGCTTGTTCTTCCTACCTCTTACATGACTTCTATGACACATTTGAGGTACCTAAATGAAGATTTAATCTCCTACCTCATGCTTGAAATACTTGTACTAAGTACTTATTAATATATACTACCTAACCTAAATAATATCGATGTACAATCGAACCTTTGATGTTGAATTCATGTTCATTTGTCAAAGTAGTAGGACATCATCTAAAGACCTAAACCTTGTTATGATTCTTATGAGTGTTCAACTCATGAAAACATTATTATAACCCTCGTGGTTACCAAGTGTCATACAAGTGTTATGTGTTGAAGATGATTATGTTGATATAATACTTTCATGTTGTTTTATTCCGAATCTCGACTCTAAGCATACTTGAACTTTAACCCTTATACATTCGGACTCTAAATCTCTACTCGTCAACAATTGGATAATCGGAAAGCACATGTAAACTTTGTGAGTATACTCGAACCCATTTTTACTTTTAACACTTTGGGTGCAACATGTATTCTATATTAAACGCACATGACACTTGAAACTTATTTGAAACTTACTCTATCCATTTAAACATGAAACATGAAACTTGTGAATCTTGAGACTATTTTGTGCTATGTGAACGTTTAATTCTTGTGTGTAGTTCCGCCTTAACAATAGTAGCGCTATAGGAGTAATGCACCTCCCTGTTAGTCTTTGGGGTATTGTTAGGAGGAGACATATCAACCTCCCGTTTTGGGTTAGGTACTTAAACGCATTGGGAAACTTGGGCTATCACTTGGACTACGTAAACTAGCACGTTGAAACTATTTTATTATGTTCATGTTGGATATGAGTTTTATTCTAATATGCTATGTAAACAAACTTGTATACTCGCTCTTTGCTTTTGCATTGAACTCTATTTTAATACATGTTGCAGGTTGATTAATGAAGTATGGATGAATGATGAAACAAGTTAGGGTGGACTAGATACACGCCTAGAATATTCTATCTTTTGTTTGTTATGTTACTTGTTGAAACAATGTTGTTATTTCCTTTTGAATCATGTATGACTTCTAGTTTTGAAATGAAATTTGAATTTAAATTAATTATTGTCACATAGCGTTATGATGTCTCTAGCAATCTTCACACTTCGTCTCATCCCGATGTTTCCGCCATTGGTTGGGGTGTGACAGACACGGCCCCGTGGTGGCCAATGGAAGCTTCTATAGGTTTGTCTTTTCTGCTGCTTCTTGGGCACGACCCCGTGCTGGCTGAGCACGGGGCGTGTTCAGTCTTCTGACTTCTCTTCTTTGCTTGGGAGGATGCCGTTGAGGGGTCGGGCAATCCACTTTTTTTCCTTTTCTTGTATTTATGTTAGAATTAGCTGTCTTTTTGCTTCTTTTGTGAATTTGAGCTTATTTCATCCTGAAAATACAAAAGGAAGACAAAAACACTCTTTTTCCAACATTAGTACTAAAAAGGGGTTAGTTTTATGCCTCATTTGATGTAATTTATATGTTGCATTTTACACACATCAAATACCCCCACACTTGAAATTTTGCTTGTCCTCAAGCAAAACTCTTTAAATATGTGGCTTACACTCCCAAGTGGAATAGGTAGAAGAGAAGGTTTTTGGCTTGTCATAGAGTGTCGGGAATCCAAGATCTTTTTGGTTTTATTTTTATTTTATTTACAATCCTATTCGTTATGATTTATTTAGAACGTTTCATAAGAGAAATTACTTATTTAGGCTTAGCATGCCTTTTTAAAATTTCATTTATATACAAGTTCACATACCTCACGGGAGAAATCACTCAACACTCGGCCGAATGTGTATTTTTTTAGTGAATCACTCGAGAGCGGCATGGAACTTATTCCTACCGTAAGCTTGCCAAGCAATCAATCCTCCTCCTTTTTAACTATATACTTTTGTAAATATCAAGAGGACTTTTTGGGTGAAGGGTTAGGCTTCGGCTAAAGGTGGGTGGTTGGGTTAGTGGTTAGTAAAAAGGGCGAAAAGCGTAAAAAGCGTCGGTTTTCGTAAAACACTTTGTTTTTAGTGACTTTTTATTTTGAAGTATTTCTCCAAACAAGCTTTTGTTTTCATAGCTTTGTTTGTTTTTAACTTCATCATTCATTTTTTTTAGGTCACACGAAAAACCGAGCTTACGAAAAACCGAGCTTGTTACTAAAATAAAGGGTGAAAAATAAAAAGGGTTTTTGTGGGTAAAAAGGGTTTTAGGGTAAAGAAATGAAAGGTTTAGGCTCAAAGGGGTTAACTAGGGGGATTTTGGGTAGGTGGTAAAAAAAATGAAAAATAATGGTGTAGAAAGAAAAATGGTTAGTCCTAATGCCTCCATCATTTACTTACTTGGGTTTAAGTTGGTAAGGACCGGGAATGAATCGTCGTGGCAAGTTCTAGAGTTGTAAGAACCAAACGGCTATTCACACAAGAAACGAAAAATGAGCATTTAGTCTAAGGATGTAAATTTGTATGCTCAATAAAGGCTCAAAACTCACTTTTGTGGGAATGGGTTTTTAATGTGATCAAGTATATATAATCAAATTTTAATTAGACTTGTTATGCCGTTTCGTAATTTTCTTATGTTGGTTCTTGTTTATCACGACGCTCTCGGTTGTAAAATTTGTAAAAATATAACCTTATTAATCTTAGGATTCCTAACTTAAACTTTAGACAAGTAAAAAAAATGAAAATTTTTGAAAAAATTTGGGGTGTTTAGCGGTTCCAATAGAGTTTTGTGTAAGGGTTGTTGTTAGGACTTGCAAAATTTCAAGGTTTTAGCTTCTCCCCCACACTTAAATTACACATTGTTCTCAATGTGTCCCAAAAATAAATATTTATGTTGATTGGATGTGTAATGTGGTGTTTAAAAGCAAAGATTTATGTTACTGGCAGTCTGGACACGGCCCCGTGTCCGCTGGACACGACCCCGTGGTGAACTGCCAGTAACGAAAACTTACAGAAGGTGAACACGGGGGCGTGTTGGTTAGACACGGCCCCGTGTCTGGCAAATATTTGCAGGACAGTAACCAAACAGCAGGTCTGGGAGGTGAACACGGGAGCGTGTCGGCTGGACACGTCCCCGTGTGGACAGTCTGTAAGCCTGAAAAACAGGTTTCTTCCCCCGGTTACTCCATTTTGGGCCTATAAGTGCTAAGGTTTAGCACTCCAAGCCTTGGTTTGTACCTGTTTCATCACTCAATACCACACCAAGCAACATAAACATCCTACATTACCATAGTCAATTGTCTTCAAGCATAAAGTAAAAGAAAAATAAAACGGAAATTAAAAATAGTCAAGGAAAGTAAATTGTTCAACATTTGGCACGCAGGCCATAAATTGTTCGATAGAAAAGGGTACTTAAACCTGTGGGCTCACCATCAACCCGCTCCTTGTTCCTTCAAACCTCCTACTCCATGTCTTCATCACTATCATCACCTCCACCCCTATGCCCCGCCATATACTCCAGGATGCTAACGATATCATCTTGTATATCGTTGATGTTGCGTTCAATAGCTCCGACCCGGTGGTATGTGTTGTTGGCGAGATTGTAGGTGTTCCTGGTACACATGAGGTTTTCCTGCAAAAGATCATGTAAGCTTTGAAAGTTAGGAAAACCGCCTCCTTGTGAGGAGGATTGACCCGGATCGCCATGGGGTTGGTACTGGTATTGGGGAGGTGGTGCATGAAGAACTAGGGCCTCCTGTGGGTTCCATGCATAGCCTTGTGTTCTTTGGAAGCTCACCGTCCCGTCTTCCGCCTCATAAAGTAAGTTCATGGCTCGGCAAATGTGGTAGTTAACTCGTCCCGACCATGGACTTCTTTCAAAGGACCTCGGAATGTTCGTGAAATGCTTGAAAAGACGGTACACCCATCCCCCAAAGAAGATAGGTGTTGGAGAGCGAGCAAGGCGATTGAGATGCATGTTTCGTAACAGGAGATATGGAACATCGAGAGGCTTCCGGTTGTGGATGCAGTGAAGGACAACCAAATCTTTCAACCGTACAACGCCACTACTGTCGTGACGCTGGTTTAGCGAGTAGGTGAAGAGCCTGTGAATGTAGCGGTATAGCGGGTCCCTCAGTTTGGTACTCTTGGTGCTGCTAGGGTTGTAGATTCCTTCACCGATTTGGGCCCATGCGGCTTGACGTTCATTCTCATCCAAGTCTCGTAATCCCCCGGTGTTTTCCTCATTTCCCGATTCCTCTTCACCGTACAGTCCTATTATGGCTCCAAACTGTGCCATGGAGATCGAGTACTTTGTCCCGCCACACCGAAATACGACCCCTTCATTGTCAAACGGGTCACACCTCGAATTGAAAGCAAAAGTATTGTAAAACTCCACGGTGCATTGATGCACCGACCGAAGCCGAGTGTTCAATGCAACTGCTAGTGGCCCTGTCACGATGTTGTTGAATCGGTCTAGCTGGTTCACCATGGTTAACAGGTCCGTACATGCTCGCTTAGGGTACTCCTCGGGTCTTGTTTGAAGTATTTCATATCTTGCCCTAGCATCGAGTTCGCTTGCATTGAACCTTGTGAACTTTGCCATCTGAAAGAATACACCAAAAGTTAGTACGAAACAAAGAAATTCTTAAAGAAACTGCAAACAATAGGCTGGACACGGCCCCGTGTTTAGTGGGCACGGCCCCGTGTCCAGGCGTCTGTAACCCAGAAACTTCATTTTTCGTCCCGGTTCCAAAAACCTGAAAATTTTTAGCCAAGTAGTTGCGGTTTCCCCCGAAAATGAAACCCTGAGTGTCGTTTTTCCCAAAACAAACCGTTTACCCTTCCAATTTCATCTTTTTCGGTTCAAAAACAAGGGTTTGAGGTTTTAGTCAGAAATCGGACGAATCTATCAACAATAAATGTGTATTTACTTCCTACTACACTAATCTAAACTACTACTAACAGATTTCATCAAAAATTTTGAAGTTTGATCCGGATGAACATGAAGAACCCTAGATTTTTCCCCAATTTTTGATGTTTTAACTACATGCAAGTAACTAATCTAACTACTAAAGATGATAGAATCATACCTTGATATTGTTAAACGTGGGAGTGACGTCGAAAATCTGCGGAAAATCGCCTGGAACCAGAGCGTTTTCGGCAAAACGGGGCGTGTGGAATGAGGTAACTGTTATGAAAAGAGGGTTTTATCCCGACAGTTGCCTCGACACAGCCCCGTGTCCAGCGGACACGGCCTCGTGCCGAGCAAAATTTTTTTTTTGTGCTCGTGTGCATGCATGCCCCCTTTTTCCGAAAATGGTTAGAAGACTTACCGGTTTTTTATGTACACTCGCCTGTTCGTAACATGCCGGGTATGATGTTGATTTTATTTGTTAACCGTTTGAAGCGAGATCTCCTCTTCCTCATCCTCAATGGATCCTCGGTAGAGTTTTAGCCGTTGGCCATTGACTTTAAATGGTATCCCATTTCGAGTTTTAATTTCTACTGCACCGTGAGGAAAAACATGGGTGACGGAAAAAGGTCCTGACCACCTAGATTTTAGTTTTCCAGGAAATAATCGAAGTCGTGAATTAAACAATAGAACTTGATCTCCTACCCGAAATTCATTAGACTTAATATATCTATCATGTAAATTTTTCATTCTTTCTTTATAAATTTCGGAGTTAGAATATGCATAGTTCCTTAATTCGTCTAATTCATTCATTTGACAAAATCGATTTTTACCGGCAGTTTCTAAGTCTAAGTTTACATTTTTATTGCCCAGTAGGCTCCGTGAGCTATTTCTACCGGCAAGTGACAGCTTTTTCTATAGACGAGCTTATATGGGGTTGTGCCTATAGTGGTTTTATAAGCAGTTCGAAAGGCCCATAAAGCATCGTCTAATTTGTCAGCCCATTCCTTTTTATTTAGTCCTACGGTTTTTTCAAGTATTCGTTTTAAACCTCGGTTAGTCACTTCGGCTTGCCCATTTGTTTGAGGGTGATAACGCTGTTGAGACCCGGTGATAGACCCCATACCTTGTTAAAAATTTTTCGAGTTGATGATTGCAAAAATGGGTACCTCTATCACTTATCAAAGCTTTTGGTGTTCCGAAACGAGAAAATAATTTTTTCAGAAATTTTACCACTACTCTTCCATCATTTGTTGGAAGAGCTTCGGCCTCCGCCCATTTAGACAAATAATCGACTGCCACAAGTATATATTTGTTTCCTTTTGACGGTGGGAAAGGTCCCATGAAATCGAGTCCCCACACATCAAAGATTTCACAAACGAGAATGCCATTTTGAGGCATTTGGTTTTTGGAAGAAATATTACCTGATCTTTGGCAAGCATCACATGTCTTTACAAGGTTTTGTGCATCCTTGTAAATGGTTGGCCAATAAAATCCTGAATCAAATACCTTTCGTGCGGTACTCGCGGCACCATGATGTCCTCCATATGGACCTTCATGACAGTGACGGAGAATTCTTCGTGCTTCATTACCATGGACACACCTTCGGATGAGCTGGTCGGCTCACATTTTGAAAAGATAAGGGTCTTCCCAAAAGTAATGCTTTACATCAGCAAAGAATTTCTTTCTTTGGTGATGCGGCCATCCTTTGGTGACTATACCGCTAGCTAGATAATTAGCATAGTCGGCATACCATGGTTCTTGTCTACTCTCCATCATCTCCAAGGACTCTGTGGGAAATTTTTCATTGATTTGCTCGTTCCTGGTCGCTTCCAAAGCTGGGTCTTCTAGGAGTGAAAGATGATCTGCAGTAGTGTTTTCTGCTCCTCTTTTGTCCTTGATTTCGATGTCGAACTCTTGGAGGGGTAGAATCCATCTGATCAAACGGGGTTTTGCGTCTTGTTTCTTGAAGAGGTACCTGATAGCTGCATGGTCTGTATATACTACAGTTTTAGAAAGAACAAGGTAAGAACGGAATTTATCAAAAGCAAACACCACTGCTAGTAATTCTTTTTCTGTAGTTGTGTAATTTTCTTGTGCATCGTTAAGTGTTTTACTAGCATAATAAATTGGGTGGAAATGCTTTTCTTTTCTTTGTCCCAAGACTGCTCCAACAGCAAAGTCACTTGCATCACACATGATTTCGAAAGGGAATTTCCAATCGGGCGCTATCATGATAGGTGCATTGACTAGCATTTCCTTGAGGGTTAGAAATGCTTGATTGCATTCCTTGTCAAAGATGAAAGGTGCATCTTTTTCAAGTAATTTTGTTAGAGGTCTTGAAATTTTTGAAAAGTCCTTGATAAATCTTCTATAAAATCCGGCATGCCCTAAGAAACTTCTGATTGCTCTCACGGAGGATGGTGGAGGTAATCGAGAAATAGTTTCTATTTTTGCTCGATCGACTTCCATTCCTTCGCTTGAGATTTTGTGACCGAGTACTATTCCCTCCGTTACCATGAAATGGCATTTTTCCCAGTTAAGGGCGAGGTTAGTTTCCTCACATCGGGATAGCATTCGTTCAAGATTATCGAGGCATTGGTCATATGAGTCTCCAAAGATAGAAAAGTCGTCCATGAAGACTTCCATTGTCTTTTCTATCATATCATGGAAAATGGCTACCATACAACGTTGGAATGTTGCAGGTGCATTACATAGACCAAATGGCATGCGTCGATAGGCGAAAGTTACGTAGGGGCATGTGAAAGTTGTTTTCTCTTGGTCTTCTGGTGCTATCGGTATCTGAAAGTAACCTGAAAAACCATCTAATAAACAATAAAATTTATGACCGGATAGTCGTTCTAACATTTGATCAATGAAGGGCAAAGGGAAGTGGTCTTTCCTTGTTGCTTCATTTAATCGTCTATAGTCTATACAAACTCTCCATCCTGTGACGGTCCTTGTTGGTATTAGTTCATTTTTCTCGTTAGTTACTACCGTCATACCTCCTTTCTTAGGGACTACTTGGACGGGACTCATCCACGGACTATCGGATATAGGGTAGATTAGTCCGGCGTCAAGTAGCTTGATGACTTCATTTTTAACCACTTCTTGTACATTGGGATTTACTCTTCGTTGTGGTTGAATTACTGTTTTGTAGTCATCATTCATTAAAATTTTGTGCGTGCACATGGAAGGACTTATTCCTTTAATATCTACAAGCTTCCAAGCGATCGCGTTTTTGTGTTTTTTAAGAAGATTAACTAATTTCTCTTTTTCTATGTTACTTAATTTAGAAGAAATAATTACAGGTAAACTACCATCTTTGTCTAGAAAAGCATATTCCAAACCTTTAGGAAGTTCTTTGAGCTCAATGGGTGGGTCTTTAGAAGACACCTTATTTTGTGGCTCATCTAGATCAAGAACCTTAAAGGTTTGTTCTATGGCGATTTCTTATTCAACAAAGTGGTCATCTTCTTTAGTTGTATCGGGTGGTTCAGCTTCATCTTCAATTAGGGGGTCATTATTGCCAAAAGGATATTTCATTGAACGCTCAAGATCTATGCTCCTTTTGAATGCCCCTAACTGAAGAGGTAGATTGTTAAATTTCCGGTTTTTCAAAGCTTTATGAGTTCGTACAAAAGGTTTTCCCAAGACTAAAGGGGCGTCATCGAGGATGACAAAGTCGGTTGGGATTACTCTTTGATTTGTTTGAACCAAAACATCTTCAACTACACCGATTGATTTTATCACTTTTCGATCGGATAGAAAAATGGGTATTTGAAGTGGAGTAAAGTCACTAATACTTAATTTTTCAAAAATGTAGTTAGGCATTATGTTACCACAAAGATCTTTATCAATGGTGATATTACTAATAAATGAATTTTGAAAGAAACATGGAACCGGTGTAATGTTAATTTCAAAAGGATCTTCTTTTATTAGCGATGTTTGATCGTTAGTTAACTTAACACTCACTATTTCTTTGATTTTAGCACTAGTGTTTAACTCTTTTAAAAACTTGGCATGAGGGGTTACTAAACAATGATTTTCGAAAGTAGGTGACAAGAGATTAATTTTTTCAAAATTAGACTCTTCTTGAATTTTAACATTATCGGACTCACCTTTTTCGTTGTTTAACTCATGTGTCGGTTTTTCACTTTCTTGTTCTTCCATTTTCACATTTTCAACTATCTCTACGTTATTGTTACAATTTAATTCTTTTCTTGCGCGGGATTCTTTTATGCAACGTTCGATAGTTTTAATGTGTTCTAATATCCTATTGGTCACTTCGGTGAGAGAAAAAGAATTGGGATCCTCAAAGCTTGAATCCGGTTGTTCGATCCTTGGCTCCTCATAGTACCCATATGAAGTAGATGGTTTACACCATTGTTCTTCATTGTAAGTATATGATGGATAAGGGTCGAAACTTTGTTCTTCATAGTACTCATATGAGGTGGGTTGTTCACGCCATGGTTCCTCATAATAAGTATATGAAGGTGGTGGTTCATATCTTGAGTCCTCAAAGTATGAATATGACGGTTCATACCTTGGTTCCTCAAAATATGAGTATGAGGGAGGAGGTTCATACCTTTGGTCTTCATAGGATGTGTATGAAGTTGATGGCTGGTACCTGGGCTCCTCATAATGGTTGTATGAATTGGATGGTTGATATGAGTTATTATATTGAACCGAGCGTGTGTTACGACAATTAGTGCAATAATTACCCCTATAATCATCCTCATCATAGGTGTAGTTGTAACCTCCTGAGTATTGATCCATAAGAATCACTTAGCAGACCATAACTGAGTCTCGGGACCAGAAAACAAAAATAAAGACGGAAACAGAAGGCTGGACACGGCCCCGTGTTCAATGGACACGGCCCCGTGTTCAGGATCTGTATCTGGGCGTTTTAATTAAAGTTACTGGTCACGTTGAGCACGAGGGCGTGTTCAGTAAGCACGGCCCCGTGTTCAGACTCTGTATCTGGGTATCTAACTAAAAATATGCAGCACGGGGGCGTGTTCAGCGAGCACGGCCCCGTGTTCAGGCTACTGTAAATGCAAACTAAACTAAAATGCAGAAAAATGTGCGCGCGTTTTAAAAAGGTTTTGAAAAACTGATTAGGCCGTCGATTTTAAGCTTTCTTAAAATCCTTGTGTCCCTGGCAGCGGCGCCAAAAACTTGAAGTGCGTGTAATGTAATATATTTTTAATGTATATTTAAGCCCTTTTTTTACACTTTTAGCTAATTTTTAAATTTATAAAACACGATATTCACTAACACTAAACATACATATGGGCAAGTGCACCCATCGTGGACGTAGTATAGTGTTGGTAAGATACCGAGGTCGTCCAAGGACACAAGAGCTTTTAGTACCGGTTTATCCTCAACGTCTAATCAAATCAAAAAGTTAGAAAAGGTTTTTAAACTAAGAAAATAAAAACTAACTAAATGCTGAAAAATAAAAATAAAATAAAAACAGATAGACAAGATGAATCACTTGGATCCGACTCGTGTATTAGTATAACCTTTGATTATTTTCGCGCTTTTGCACTTGTTTAAGAGATTATCTTAGTTATTGTAGTAGGCCCTCTTTTGAAGGCGACGTCACCCTCAACCCAGTAGTTTGAGTCAGCAAGGATAAAATCCTAAAGGGTTGGATTATTGGAAGATAATGAATTAAGTTATTAATGCAAATTGTGGTAGGCCCCGCTTTTGGCGGTGACGTTACCCTCGGCTAAGTAGTCTGAGTCAGCAGGGATACAGTCCTAAATAGCCGGGTTATAGTATTAATAGTAGTTAACTTATGAGGGGGTCAAAGAGTTTGGACCCCCGCCATCCAATACCTATGGGCATTGAAGGAGATCCTACTAAATTTGACCCAGGTCCCTTGCAGGACCTCTAAACGCTGAACAAGGGCAAGACCCTTACCAAACCGTTCCCTTAACCCCCGACCAGGTAGCCAACATACCTCCATATAGACCGTGGAGATATGAATGGTGAAAATCTTTTATTTTATATAGACAGTAAAATAATGCCAAGACACCACGGACAAACGATAAGGAAAGATCACCTTCAACATAAGTAACTAGTTATTAAAGTCATTAATACAAAACCAAATAAAAAGTGCAAAAGATTAAAAATAAAAAGTATTATACTAAACACTTGTCTTCACCAAGTGATGTAAGAGACTTAGGCAAACATGGCCTTGATTGTCAAGAACTCTTACGATCAATCTTGGATCCCGAGATGACTCACACACTCTACGATGGACAATGGATGATGGTGGTGGATGATGGTGTTATGGTGGTGGTGGGTGGTGGATGAAGTGTGAGAGAGGTGGTGTGCCAAGGGATGAGTTGAAATGAAACCAAGCACTCCTATTTATAGGCTGAACAGAAGGCTAGGCACGGCCCCGTGTCCGCTGGACACGCCCCCGTGCCCGTCTGACACTCTCTCTCTTCATTAATTGTAATTCGCAGTTACAATTAATGCGCCTGCTGTACTTTCACCACGCCCCCGTGCTCACTGGACACGGCCCCGTGGTGGGCAATGGAAGCTTTTATAGGTTTGTCTTTTCTGCTGCTTCTTGGGCACGGCTCCGTGCTGGCTGAGCACGGGGCGTGTTCAGTCTTCTGACTTCTCTTCTTTGCTTGGGAGGATGCCGTTGAGGAGTCGGGCAATCCACTTTTGTTCCTTTTCTTGTATTTATGTTAGAATTAGCTGTCTTTTTGCTTCTTTTGTGAATTTGAGCTTATTTCATCCTGAAAATACAAAAGGAAGACAAAAACACTCTTTTTCCAACATTAGTACTCAAAAAGGGTTAGTTTTATGCCTCATTTGATGTAATTTATATGTTGCATTTTACACACATCAGTTGTCCTACGGACCACCCGTCAATGATTCAGACTGTTTGTTTCACGAGCAGATGTCTGAATGGTTCAGACATTTGCAGGGCCGGCTCTATAGGCTTGGTAACCTAGGCACGTGCCTAGGGCCTCTAAGTTTTAATATATATATATATATATATATATATGTATTAGGCCCAAATAAATACGTTTATTATAAAACTAAACTGATTTTTCATTCAATGAGTCTAAAATAAATATTGTTTAGCAACAAAGGTCAAGTTTCAAAACTCATTTCGCCTTGATTTCCAACTATTACAACACAACAACCATCGACCTAATCATCAATATTTAGCGGCTAGCGTTCCCACTTCCCAATCGCAATCTTCTTTCAATTTCTAGGCTAGCGGCTATCACGAAACGAAAAAAGTAAGGGCAATCACCCATTGCGTCGAGATTGGAGGAGAGTTTATCGGCGAAATTAGGGCCCCTACTTCATAGTTCGCTTAGGGTCTCCAAAAACCTAGGAACGACCCTGGAAATTTGACTCTGAATGGTTAAGATTTATACAGAGTCTAAATGGTTAAGACCTCTAATCTGAATTGGTCAGACATTTGCCTCTGAACGGTTAGCATTATATTGGCTCTTAATGGTTCAGACCTCTTACTAGTTCAACACTTAATGGTTCAGACCTCTTACTGGTTCAGCACTTAACCATTCAGATGTTGCCAAACAACCCCTAACTCTTGTCTGTAGCGAAGCTTGAGATTTTCGATTGGGGGTCGAAAACGTATATACCTAAAAAAATATAAAACCGAGAGTCGAAAACGTATATACCTAAAAAATTATATACGAAAACTACATACCGGACATTACTAAGCGAAAAGTTCGGGGGGTCGGGCGCCCCCCGGCCCCTGCAAGCTGCGCCCTTGCATATCTGTTAACCATCACATACAATTGTATTATATAAGGCTTCAACTACTTTCACACCCTTAAAATCTTATTTTCACACCCCTACATCTATACGACCCGTATAAAGTTATACAGGTCGTATAACTGAAGGTTGCATAAAAAATATCAGAGAATGTTTTTTGTCTCTATGTATATGAGCCTGATGAAACAATGGTTAGCCGGGCAGGGTTAACACACTGGTCTCGTCAAGAAGGGTTAATCCCTTCCTCTCGAGGATCGCTGGTTGGATCGCCTGCCGGTTGATCTCCTGCACAAGGAAACAAACCGTGACTCGTAACAAGGAGGATGGGGTGGGGGGTGCTCCTTGTTACCACTCTCCGGCGTGAGAATCAGTAGTCTGCTTGGGAAGCAAAGTATGATAGTAGTAGTAGTGAGAGAGTTGTGAAGAGATACCTCAAACCTGGTTTGGGGTTGGTATTTATAGCCGAGGAGTGAAGGAGGAGGTGGATGGATAGACTGACGGCATGCTGCACCTTTGAAGGTGTGTCAGGTATGTCGGCTGCGGAGGTGACGCCACTTCAGTCTGTCGCTTACGTAGACCTGACAGGCGGCTGCCCTTGGTGCTACTTGCTCTGTGGTGTCAGTCCCACTTGCTGAGTGTACAGGATGCGGTGCGGGCCGCATCGCTGTTTGCGGTAACTGTAGACGTTCCGGCTTCTCACTCTTTGATCAAGAAATACGCGAGATGCGGTGCCAAGCCGCATCGTCGTCCGTGGTGACTGTTGCTGTTATCCAGCTCCCTTATATTGATAGAAGTGTTCACTTGATGCGGTGCTAGGCCGCATCGCTGTGAGCGCTTTCGTTTTCATACACCAAATGCGATGCCGTGCCGCATCACTATACCGTTCTTCATATTCCAGGTGAGTCCTCCTCCATCATTGGGCAGATTGGATTCAACCACTATGTCGGCGCGTTCCCGCACAGACAAAGGTAGGTTGTTAGCTAGTGGGGGTTTTGATAAGGGTAATGGTCACTCACGGTCGATGCTGACGCGAGATCTGGGACCATACCCCTTCAAGTCCCCCCAGTCTAGTGTTGCTGCCATATGCAAGTTGCATCTGGGAGGAGTACTGGACTATGGTGTCTAGATGGTAGTTTGGAGTCTGGAGAAGATCCTAGGCCATGTAGATGGTCTTTGCTCTTTGTAAATCAAGCTGGAGATCTGGAAGGGTCATGTGATGCCTCTTCCGTACCGGTGAGAATGTTTCGTATGATGCGAAATTCTCAGCCTCGGGTTGGGTGCCACCTGTTGGTGTGTCGAACCAACCTTGAGACCTTGCTAGGGGTGTGCACAAACTTCAAACCAACCTCTGAGATGGTGGTTAAAGATGTGCACAAACTTCGAACCAACCTTTGAGGTGGTGAATGAAGAAGAGAATGGTCTTCAGTAGTGATTGGACATGTAATGATGATCCCTTTTGTGGGGTGTTCATGTTCTTCCAATTAGCTCTCAAGTAACCGCACGTCCTTTGCGGTTATCTCGTTGCTTGACATTGTTGGCCACGGTTGGCTGAGCAATGTTGGATACTTGCGTCATTGTTGGCCATGTTTGGTCGAACAATGTGAATCTGGATAATGGTCAAATAAACATGGTCATAGGCATGGTAATGCCCACCATTGTTTATTCTATCCGTCTTACAAGTAGGGTAACAAAGTCATAAGCAGACTTGTTACCGCTGTTCGGCCGCTTGTTGTTCGACGAGATCTCTTATGATCATTGGGGATCTCGTCCGCATCTCTTCCTTAGCCACTTTCCTTCACGCTCCAATACCGAGGAGTTTTCTTTGAAGTAACTTTGTTCATCTATGTGATGACTTAGTTGTGGCTCTTCCGTAGCAACCATTTGCGGAGCTATGGGTGTGTCCGCAGCAACTCATGAGTGTCTGCGGTTTTGTCACCCCATACCCGCTTGAACCGAGTGTGTTGCTCGGATGTGGCTTTTGAAGGATCAGGAGTCAGGGTTGCTGATGTGCGTGCACATACATTCCCCTCCTTCTTTTTGTTGAAGAAGTTGTTTATGCACCCTCTGTGGTTGTGAATCGGACAAGAGGGATTTGAAGCTTGAAGAGAATGAAGGCAATGCGGTTTACCTGTTTCTGAGATGCGGTTCAGTCCAAAGAACAACGCTGGTTCTGAGTATCTGACACACCTGTACGGGCTCGTGTGTGTCATTTCCGCATATTCCACGTGTGCTCATGGGTATGTGCGGACATGTTTATACCCCCTTAACCATGGAAGGATATAATTTTTAGCTATTTTGAGGGGTATGTAAAAAAACGACATGCGGTATGGGTTATGGTGCGGTATACCAGAGAAACCGCATGCCGCTTGTGTTTGGATAATGTTGTCGCTTTTTGTTGTATACGTGGCTGAGCGCACGTGTGAGTTGGTGGAAGTTGGTGAGATTTTCTGGCATGTGCTGAAATGAAAGGACATTTGCACTGCCCGAGGTCATTAAATGCACTGTAGCAGGAGTGTAAACGTCTCCTATGTCAGGCGCGTGTGCGGCCACGCGCGCGTGGTAATCGTCAGCAGAAGCGTCACTTGACACGTGGTGCCGCATAATTCGCTCTTTTTGAACGTGATGATTCAGTTTTCATGCTGCATTAATTGCGATCAGTATATAAGGGGAAACCGTTCGTGGTTTCCCCTCACTTGTTCAAAATTTCAAAAAATTCCGTTGAGAGAAAAAAGATTCCTCTGTCTTCTCCGATACGGTGTTCTGAAATTCCGGTGAGGTGGTTTGAGTTTTTAGTACTCATTTCCTTTTCTTCGACATTTCTATGGCTGAACCATCAAATCCACACAATGTGGAGGGTGAAAACCCTGAACAGCCGGTGGCAGCGGCTAATGAAGATGAAGACGATGATGGTGGTGCTTCCGGTGGTGGGTTACCGGTACTGAAGTGGTCCAAGGGTCATTTTAAGATCCTAATGACCACCATACAAATGGCGTCGGAGTGGGGTGCCACCTACCCACAAGAGGGTGACACCGGTGCCGATGCTCCGGCCGGATTTATCACCCTGTGGGCCGACTTTTTTAACGATGGCAACCTCCGATTGCTGGTGACGGTGTTTGTTGCCGAGGTGTTAGAATACTATCACCTTCACATTTCCCAACTGAGTCAATTTGGGATGTTCCGGATTAGGAACTTCGAGTACACTTTCCGTGCTCATGGTTTGGACGTCACCGTTGAGAATTTCCGGCGGTTTTACCAGTTAACGGTAAACACCGGATTTTTTTCTTTTAATCAACGACATGGGAGCCTGAAGTTGATGACGCCTCCCAAGGGTCTGACCCAGTGGAAGAGGAAATTCTTTTATGTTAAAGCCTGCGCGGTGTATGCCAACATGACTTTTCGGGACGTTAATGTGGGTGTTACTGGGGAAGATATTCCTGTTGCCACCGCAAAGACTGTGGATTGGTTCTCTAGGCTGCGGCCTATTGAACTTAAAAAATTGGATAACAATCAGTTGTGGGTGTTGCGAATGATGCTCACCAGGCCGGATAGGAAGGCAAGGCCTGTTGTGCGGGAATGATGAAACAATGGTTAGCCGGGCAGGGTTAACACACTAGTCTCGTCAAGAATGGTTAATCCCTTCCTCTCGAGGATCGCTGGTTGGATCGCCTGCCGGTTGATCTCCTGCACAAGGAAACAAACCGTGACTCGTAACAAGGAGGATGGGGTGGGGGGTGCTCCTTGTTACCACTCTCCGGTGTGAGAATCAGTAGTCTGCTTGGGAAACAAAGTATGATAGTAGTAGTAGTGAGAGAGTTGTGAAGAGATACCTCAAACCTGGTTTGGGGTTGGTATTTATAGCCGAGGAGTGAAGGAGGAGGTGGATGGATAGACTGACGGCATGCTGCACCTTTGCAGGTGTGTCAGGCATGTCGGCTGCGGAGGTGACGCCACGTCAGTCTGTCGCTTACGTAGACCTAACAGGCGGCTGCCTTTGGTGCTACTTGCTCTGTTGTGTCAGTCCCACTTGCTGAGCGTACAGAATGCGGTGCGGGCCGCATCGCTGTTTGTGGTAAATGTAGACGTTCCGGCTTCTCACTCTTTGATCAAGAAATACGCGAGATGCGATGCCAAGCCGCATCGTCGTCCGTGGTGACTGTTGCTGTTATCCAGCTCCCTTGTATTGATAGAAGTGTTCACTGGATGCGGTGCTAGGCCGCATCGCTGTGAGCGCTTTCGTTTTCATACACCAGATGCGGTGTCGTGCCGCATCACTATACCGTTCTTCATATTCCAGGTGAGTCCTCCTCCATCATTGGGCAGATTGGATTCAACCACTATGTCGGCGCGTTCCCGCACGGACACAGGTAGGTTGTTAGCTAGTGAGGGTTTTGATAAGGGTAATGGTCACTCGCGGTCGATGCTGACGCGAGATCTGGGACCATACCCCTTCAGAGCCGTATAACATTATACGACTCGTATAGAATTTTATATGACCAATATAATATTATACGACCCAAACCTCAAATAATTTATATTACCTAATATTTTTTTCCATCTGTACGAGTCGTATAACATTATACGACCTAATATTTGTCATCTCAAATTGTTATATACGAGTCGTATAACGCTATACAACCTGTACAGAGGGTTTGACAATAAGATTTTGGAATGTGGGTTTATTAAGCCCCATCATATAATTAGAACTTTTTTTTACTTGAAATTGATTCTATATTAAAACCCGAATAATCAAGTCTAAAACCGAACAACTTCTGATGAACTTTATTAATTATTTTGTAAAATATGGTGTCGCTTTTATAAACAACCATCACACATTATTTATTATCTTTTCCTGTTTCTTCCATGTATCAACTTTGGTTTCACCGTCTTTCCTCCTTCCGGCAAATCACCTCATTCCTACCAATGCCCGGCGTTATTAACCGTTTCGCCGTCATCTTCGCCGACGCACTTTTATCACTCTACTTCCGCTACTGCGGCCTCTCAAAATCCGTCGTCGATCTCGACGACAACCAAACCACAATGCATATCTGGACCCCCACTAACCGGTACTGTAACAAACCAAACCTCGTCCTTATTCACGGATTCGGCGGGAACTCCAAGTGGCAGTTCCTTTTTCAGGTACGTCAGTTATCAAGTCATTTCAAATTTTCATGTCCATATTCTTATTGGTTTATTTAGTTTATTCGGTTTTAAATTTCTTTTTTCATATCCGAAAACTGAACCAATCCAAATTTGAAATATGTCTAACTGAACCGAATTTAACCGAGAAAACCGGTTTAGTCGGTTTAGTTATCTGATTAAACCAATTAAACCGGTTATTATTAGGTTTATTCAGTTATACTTATTTGAATAAGTAAAATTTGTGGAACCGAAAAAACTGATTTAGTTGGTTTATTCGGTCCTATTGTGTCTAATAAAACCAATTAAACCGGTCATTATTCGGTTTATTCAATTAAATTCGGTTCAGTTATCCGAATTAGGAAAATTTATGGAACCGAATTCACAATTTGGATACTGTTAGGAACTGAACTGAACCGAAAACAAAATTCAGTTCAGACTTTTTTTTTCTGTTAGAAAAAAATTGCTTGTTGCCCGTTTACCTGTCATTCTTTTGTAATATTTCCGGTTCTGCCAAATCAGGCCGTACTGTTAGATTTGAGGAAAATGGAGTGTGCGATTCGTTATGTTCGTTTATGCAGGTACGTGAGTTATCACGCGATTTCAACGTGTACATTCCAGATCTTGTATTCTTCGGTGAATCATACTCTCTAAAACCGGACCGTAGCGTTAGGTTCCAAGCGAACTGTGTGTGCAACGGAATGAAGAAGATGAAGGTTGATAAGTTCTCGGTTTACGCAATAAGTTACGGCGGATTTGTAGGTTACCGGATGGCGGAAATGCATGAAGATATGGTGGAGAAAATGGTGATTGTGAGTAGCGGAATTGTGTGTAAATATGATCGGAAGCTGGAGCATGTGGAGAAGATAGGGCGGAGTGTGGTGGATCTGCTGGTGGCGAAGACGCCGGAGGATTTGCGGATGTTGTGTCGGATTTCGATTCATAAGTATGATGTTGGCAGGTGGATTCCGGATTGTTTTCTTTGGGGATTTATTCATGTAAGTGTTAGTTTAAGTTTAAGTTTGTTTATGTTTACTAAAAAAAAAAATCAAATACAAATACGCTTATCGTACAAAACATACGAATAATGGTATTACTAATTTCGCGAAAATAACGTTAAAAGCGAGGGACGGTTAATCATACATCATGTGGTGGCATTGATAGCCGAAAGACAAGGGCGTATATTCACTAATTGGCTTTTGTGCTAATTGTTGAGTGTTACGTGCCTTATGTCAAAGGTTTGATGCAAAACTACTATGGGGGTCTTACTGGAAGCAACCTCTGTATTCCTACGGGGTAGAGATAACACTCTCTACATCTTACCCTCCTCAGACCTACTTTAACTTAGCTTTGCTATTTGTGGGATTTACTGAGTATGATGATGATGACTCTACAAATAATTTTATAGGGCAATTTTGATCTTGTATGATAATTTTGTAGAGTATCATAATTACTCTACAAATGATCTTGTAGAATAATTTTGATATTGTAGGGTAATTACGATTAAAATAATTACGAAAATGACACCGTGTTTTTTTTTACTTTTCCACCCGGTTCATAAGTTTTGTACGATAAGCTTATTTGTACATGATATTTACTCTGTGTTTATTTACAGGGATATTGGATTTAAATAACCTCAACTTTCATTAATTGGTCGATAACACACATAACTTTCTATTTGTACCGCAATACCACTCCCAAACTAGCTGAACCCTATCCCATAAATTTTTTTTTGCTGATGTGGCATCTGACATGGTAATTTTTTTTGCTGGTGTGGCACTTTTTTGATGAAATGGCATATGAGTGGTTTTTTTTGCTTACGTGACATCTGATGTGGCAGTTGACGTCAACTAATTGTGTTAGGGTTCAGTTAGTTTGGTAGTACTACAAGAAAATAACTTGAAAGTTGATAGTGTTGTGGTACAAATCGAAAATTAAGAGTGTTATCGGTCAATTAGTGAAAGTTGGGGTTATTTAAATCCAATATCCTTTATTTATATATTTGTTCATTTTCATTTGTTTATATTTGTTTGTTCAAATTTTAATAATAATTAGTTATATTATTCTAGTATGTTTGGTTGGATGAATTGTTGTTGGTTATAAGTTTGTAGTGGATTGTGTTGCAGAGTGAATGTTGCAGAAAGGAGAAAGAAGAATTGGTGGAGGAATTGCTCAGGGAGAAACATGAGGTTGATGTGCCTATTCTTGCACAGGTTTGGACCACTGATAAACTAAATTTTTGGATTGGAGTTGTTGGTAAATTAATAAACATTTTTAAATTTTAAATATTCTGTTTAATTATACTTTATTTTGGGTTGGAGTTGTTGGTAAATTAATAAACATTTTTAAATAATCTGCTTCTTTATACTTTAGAATTTAAATGACTTTTAGTCAGGCTTCTTTTTTTTTTTACTTTAGCTAAAGGTTAATCATATAAAGCACATCCGATAATGATAAAATAACCCATATTTGTACATTTAACAAATATTTTATTAGCTGTTCGATTATTTTTTTAGAGAAAGGTTAACATACTTCACGGCTTATCATACTTCACGTAGGAGACAATGGTAACCGTTGGATCAGGGGTATAATCACGCATGGAACATATAATCACGCATGGGACCACATAATCACGCATGAGACCACATAATCACGCATGGGATCCAAAATCACGCACGTTATTTTGGTCAAAAAAATAATTACGCATGTTATATATTTCGTGAAGTACGTTAATGTACGTTAAGGCGTAAAATACATATTTTATATACCAATAGCAAACAAAATACAAAAACATACCATAAAGATAGAGTTTGATATTTATTTATTGGAATTTCTATTACTTATTGCCGTATTGAAGTAAATTCCCTAAGTAATTCAATTTCTGTTTTTTTTTTTAATCTTCTTGGTAAGGTTTGCCAAACATAGGTCTTAGCATGAAGAGATATAAGGTTATAAATCAGACAAAAAAAAATATTTTTATAGTTATAGATTTTTTAACACAACCCATAACCCGTGAAACTCACGGGTATATAACATAGTATATAATATATTAACGGTTCACTTCCCTTAAACTTAAAAAACCGAAATCTCAAACCGATATTTTTTTTTCATTGTCATGTTATAATATTTTGACATATTTTTATTCGAATTCGATATAACGAAAATATATATATTTTCTAATGTTATATTGTGAAGGAAACGCTTCTAATATGGGGTGAAAACGACACGGTCTTTCCTCTTGATTGGGCATATCAGCTACAAAGGTACATCTTTTAATCATTTATTTTAATTAATTAACTAGCGATTTGGGTTCTAATATAGAAAACTAAATCCAGATTATTATTTGATTAAACAGGCATTTGGGTGGAAAATCAAAGTTAGAGATAATTAGGAATGTAGGACATGCTGTAAATTTTGAAGCTCCATATTCATTGAATCGATACATCACATCTTTCGTATTAGGTTGCGCCTAGTTCATTAATTTAGCGTTTGATACCGTCATTATTATTGATGCGAGAGTCCAACACCGAAATCAGAACTAGTGATTCAACACAAAAGGGGTTGAAACACCTAGCCGAACGAAGGACTAGTGATTGGGAAGTTATAACGTATTGATCATTTCTATAGAGAAATTGGTTTGTAATCCATTAATTGTTCTACGACGTTACAAGGAGCTCAGATTTACTAAGGTGCTATTTGTTTTTGCTTATATTATCTGAAAAGAGCTTATGTCTGCGGGCGGGCAGACATAAGCTCTTGAAGACTGTTTGTTTAAAAAATAAAAGAAGATCTTAAAATAGCTTTTGTTTGCTTAAAAAAAAAGCTATGAATTATAGCTTCACCATCTTCACACACCATCTTCACACACCACCCACCCTTCTTCTTCTTCTTCTTCTTCCTGCCACCACCACCTCCGCCACCACCACCGCACCACCTCCGCCACCACCTTCGGCACCACCACCGCACCACCTCCGCCACCACCACCCACCCTTCTTCTTCTTCTTCCTGTCACCACCACCGCACCACCTCCGCCACCACCACCCACCCTTCTTCTTCTTCTTCCTGTCACCACCACCGCACCACCTCCGCCACCACCTCCACCACCACCACCGCACCACCGTAGAGAGAGAGAGAGATCTGTGAGAGAGAGAGAGCTGTGAGAGAGAGCAGTTTCTAGAGAGAGAGAGCAGTTTCTAGAGAGAGAGAGAGTTTCTAGAGAGAGAGAGCAGTTTCTGTGAGAGAGAGAGAGACCTGTGAGAGAGAGAGAGAGCAGTTTCTAGAGAGAGAGAGCAGTTTCTAGAGAGAGAGAGCAGTTTCTAGAGAGAGAGAGCAGTTTCTGTGAGAGAGAGAGAGACCTGTGAGAGAGAGAGAGACCTGCGGTGGTGGTGGCGGAGGTGGTGCGGTGGTGGTGGTGGTTGTAGAGAGAGAGAGTTTCTAGAGAGAGAGAGTTGTTTCTAGAGAGAGAGAGCAGAGAGTGTGTTTTGTGGGTGAAGTTGTTTTTGAAGAAAAAAAAAAACAAACCCTCTTCTCCTTGCAGACTGCAGACATTTGGGCCACATCTTCTCTTGCAGATGCATGCAGATGTGGTTCGCAGACTACAGACATTTTACATCTGAAAAAACAAACAACACCTAACTTGCATTTTGTGTCCAACGAGTTAACGTCATCCGCGCGTTGCGGCAGAATGTTAATTATAAATGTCTTTGAGATCACTTTGTCTTCGACATCCATTTGTTCTTGACTAATGATCCAAGTTTTTGAAAATTGTTTTTACTAAACAACTTATTAAAACACATCACATAATGGCTTAGGGAAGTAAAATACTAATTGTGGGTTTAGGCATAAGTCTGATGGGTGACTCAGGGAAAAGAAGCAGGGGAAAAATAATTAAAAGAAATATATATACACTTACAGATCCGATCGCTGAACCGGTCTAACCGCCCAACCGCCAGATCGCTACAACGGGACGGTTTATTCATGGAATAATAATTCACATTCAACCGGACCGCTCATATTGAACCTTAACATTCATGGACTAACAATTCACATTCAACCGAACCGTTCTGATTAAATCTTAACAATTCGTAATCACGTTTATCTATTTCTTTCCTCGCTATGCATAACAAAAATTATGCCGTCTTTTCATCATTTTAAAATCCTTTTATTCATATCAAGTAACTTTTTTTAATTTCTGTTTTTTCGAACCCATTGAAAATTTTAGTGGAAAGATAAAAACATAAAAATTAATCAAAACTGATTTTTTTTTTTTGAACGGTAAGATTCTATGATAGATAGAACAGGGCCAGCATATGCTGTAAAAACCCAAAGACAGTACAGTACATGAGATAAACGAACATAAAATAACACGCCTATACAATACGTCTAACTAACTACGTCTCTTATATTAAAATCCAGCCACCTCTCCCACACAATACCTTGTATCTTTGACCTCGTCTTAACCCATATAAAACTATCCTCCATTATGTTATCCAATATCTCCTTCTCGTTTCGAAGATGTCCTTCAAACTCTTTATCATTACGTGATTTCCAAATGTTCCAAAGAGCCGCTTGAATCACAACATTGATAATTTTCCTCCAATCACCTGATCCTTTTAGCGTATAACAGTGTTCCATCAATTCTTTGCAGTTCCGGCGGCCAGAAATTGACGGAACTTTCAGCCACTTCGAAACTTCTACCCAAATTCTTTGAGACACCCTGCATTCACAAATAAGATGGTCTACCGTCTCCTCACTGACACCACATCTTGGGCACAGTACGTTGCTTATATTCATGCCTCTTCTAACCAATTCTCGCTTTACCGAAATCTTTTCTAATGCTGCCCTCCAACTGAAATAATTTGCCTTTGGTGGTACCCATTTGTTCCAAAGCTTCCATTCTTCAACTTCTTGATTGACTTCCGCTTTATTTAACTGATTTCTAACTGCAGCAACTGAGAATATTCCTTTACTGTCCGACTTCCACCCCCACCTGTCTTCCTTTCCGCTGACTCGTGTTCCGTTAATTTGTTGTAACAAGTTAGCCCATTGACTCCATTCCTCGTCCGTATTCGGTGGCCGAGTGCATGTGATAAACCATTGGTTTTCATTTTGCAATACTGTAACATAGTCCGCAACCATGGCATGTTTGTTTTCAGCGATTTTAAATATCCCCGGGTATGCATCTTTAAGACTCCTGTCTCCAGACCATCGATCCAGCCAAAATTTTATTGCTTTTCCATTCCCCACTTCCACTGTTAGCTCGTCTGTTATTGATACCCCCATGCTCTCCAGTTCCTTACCTGCTTTCGTTATGTCTTTCCAGACCCCTGCAACTTTTTTATTAGACGGAATTAACTTATAGCTCCTGTTATTATCATGAATAGCTTTGATCACCCTTGTCCATAGTTCCTTCGGTTTTGCTTTGTACTTCCACCACCACTTTGTCATAAATGCAAGATTAGTATTTCGCAAATTTCCTAGGCCCATTCCACCTAGTGCTCTATCTCTAGTCATTTGACTCCATGCTATCCACCTAATCTTATGCTTGCCAGCCTTTCGCCCCCAAATAAAGTCTCTACGGATTGCTTCGAGTGCTTTAATAACCTTCTTTGGTGCTAAGAACATAGTAAAATAATAATTGGGAAGAGCCCCCAATACCGCTTTGGCTAACACCATTCTTCCTGCAAACGATAAACAGTTCGCCTTCCAAGCTGATAGTTTCTTATTGAAGTTGTCAATTATGGGTTTCCAATACTTCACTTTTTTCATGTTGGCACCAATGGTTAATCCTAGAAAATTAAACGGAAATTTACCTCTGCTACATTTTAGTTTTCCGGCCACCTCTTTAGCTATATCTTCTTCCACTCCCATCGTATAAAGACTTGACTTCTGTAGGTTGACCTTTAGACCGGAACACAGGAAAAAACATCTCAAGATGCGGTTCAGGTTCAATACATTCCTTTCACTCCAATCACCCATAAATATTACGTCGTCTGCATAACATAAGTGGGTAATGCTTGGGCCATCACTCGATATTCTAATACTTTTGTACACTTCTCTCTTCACAGCCTTATTCATGAATACCTCAAGTGCTTCCATTGCGATAATGAATAAGAACGGCGATAGAGGATCACCTTGCCTAAGACCTCTTTGAAGTTTGAATTCCGTTGTAGGCGAGCCGCTAACAAGAACCGAGGCCCATGAGGATTTTAGGCATGCCCCTATCCACTTAATCCATCGACTAGGGAATTTCATTGCTTTAAGACATGCCAGGAGGAATTTCCAATTAATGGAATCGTAGGCTTTTTCGAAATCAACTTTGAAGAAGAACATTTCTTTCTTACACTTTCTTGCCCAAGATATAATTTCGCTCGTAATTAAAGGACCGTCGAATATTGATCTACCTTCCACAAAAGCAGTTTGCACCGATGAAACAATTGAGGGAATGACCTTTTTGAGTCTGACCGCTAATGTTTTCGCTATGACCTTGTATATGATACCTATCAAAGATATGGGCCTAAATTCATTGATTGTTTGTGGATCTCTTACCTTTGGTATCAAGGCGATAAAAGAAGCATTACACCCCCTTTCAATATACGCTCTTTCGTAGAAATCATTCATTATGCCAACGAAATTGGACTCCAGTTGAACCCAATACCTCTTAATGAATTTGAAGGAGAACCCGTCAGGTCCCGGGGCTCTATCGCTGCCACACGCCCATACCGCCTCTTTTATTTCTTCCTTTGAGAACTCCAACGTCAACATTCTAATTTGCTCTCGTGACAGTTGTTTAAATCCCCTACCATCAAACGTCGGTCTTTTTTCCTCAGGTTCCATGAATCTCGCCGAAAATTTCTTCTTTACCTCCTCCTTTATTGCCTTCGGATCGTTCACCAACACCCCATCAATTCTTATGGCATTTATCCGATTTTTTGCTTTTCGGCAATTTATGATTCTATGGAAGAACTTCGAATTCTCATCTCCCAGTTTCACCCATTTTAGCTTTGCTTTTTGTTTAAGATCTTGTAATCTTTTCCTCTCGTAATTTTTATCTTCCATCTCCCTTTTACTCTTCTTTCCTTCTCTTGTGTCGTTAGAATCCGTTCTTCCGCTATCTTTTCAATAGATTCCACCTCTATTTCCGTCTCCTTGATCTCCTTTTCTTCTCGTGTCTTTACTTTCTTTCTCCATTCTTTTAAATCAATCTTTAGTTTTTTAAGAATATTCGCCAACTTCTTCATGTTATTGTTTTCACTCTCCTGTCCCACAGTATTCTTTTTCACCACTTCATCTATCCCTTCGTCTTCCAACCAACTATTGTAGAACCTGAATGGTATTGGTCCAAAATCCACTTTAGCGCAGCAAAGAGCGATCGGGCAGTGATCTGACAGGTGTCTTCCGAGTGCTTCAAATCTCGCTTCTGGCCATTTCTCCATAAACGCATCACAGACAAGAGTACGGTCTATCTTGCTTAAGTTCTTTCCGTCTTCTGACATGTACGTATATTTGTACCCTCCCATTTGGTATTCTACAAGCCCCAATTCTCCGATGAATCTGTTAAAAATTAGTGCACTTTGGCTGTCGAATCTCGACATCATTCTCTCTTCCTCACTTCTGACTTCATTAAAGTCTCCGATCATTATCCATAAGCCGCTGGTATTATTGTCTTTTAACTCTTTTAGTTCATTCCATAATGTTCTTCTCCTGATCACATCACATGGTGCGTACACATTTACTACATTTATTCTTTCTCGACTGCCTGCTATAACACCACCCACTAACAAAAATGAATCATGCTTTATCACATCCTGTTTTGTGAATACACCTGGGTCCCATACCGAAACTAGGCCCCCTGACCTGCCCCTAGAGTCCACCGTCTCGCACTCCATATCTGGCTTTCCCCAAAACCTTCCGATGGTTATCTCGTCCACGTTTGACACTTGTGTCTCTTGCATACATAAAAACGAGATTCTGTTTTCTTTTACCAATTTACTAATCCACAGTGGCTTCTCTGCACTCCTAGTACCTCTTATGTTTATGGCTAAATAGTTCATTGGTCAACGATTGTCTCCATTTCTTCCATGACGATCTTCCTTATTTGCTCTTGATGCTTCGAAACCCTGATGCCTACCATCTTCCCCAGTTCCATCGTGGCTTCTGTTTCCGCATTAACTTCGTCACTTGGATCTTTATTCAGGTCAAAACCATGTTCTATGGACTCCAGTAACTCTTCATGTAACGCTTCCCCAACCTCTATTGCACCGTCTTCGGTTCTTATCCGTTTATTTGCAACCCTATTTTGTCTGGTAAACGTAAAGGAGGAGTTACCTTTTTTTCTCTTTGAAACCCTGTTTCTTTTTCCCCAAATGATTTCGTTCAATCCAAACGGGTCGTCGTTCTCTGGCCCACTCCCGTTTGCTTCTTCCCCTATTGTATTATCACTGGGCCTGCTACAGTAAGTTTGTTCTATCTCCGGCCCAATATTGGCTCCTGTCCCCTCCTTACTTGCATTGAAATTAAACATTATGTTGGTCCCACTGTTGCTGTCATTTAGAAACCTTAAATTAGGATTCCTCGGATAAATATCCTCTTGTCTCTCACCATTCCCCATGTGCTCAGCAAATGCTTCCTGCCAATTCCCACCAAAATTTAATGCTGGTGATTCACTCCTCCCTACCCTATGTGACTCTTCATTTTCTTGCCCCTTAGACTTCTCCGATCCAGTTTCCTCCTCCACCGGAATTTCGCCGATACCGGCGTCGGGGGCATTGTTTGAATTCTGACCATTTTCCTGCACCTCGTCTTCATCTTCGCCAGATTCCTCATTAATTATTGTCGGAGTGTTAATAAACGGTGACTCGTCTTCAACGAACTTAGGTGCCCAATTGCCCGAAACCTCCGAAACCCAACATTTGAATGTTACGTTTTTGTATTGGACCAATATTTCCTCATTGAACACTTTTCCTGAGTTTACGATTACTCCAAGATGAGCACACGTGAGATTACTGTCCTCCATGTTTACTTCCGGTTCCTTTACTACTTCACCAAGATGACGTCCGATAATAGTGTAAGTTTCCTTATTTCTCAGACTTATTGGAACACCAAAGACCCTAATCCATGCCAGTCTTTCACATTGGTTCATGTCTTCTTTCCATAACATTATCTCTGTAAAGAACGCCTCAAGTTGTTGTTTGTAATCGGACATTATTTCCTCCGCGACCATCTGGTATCCAACAGTAACCAGAATGTTCATCCCCCCTGCATATCTCACCTCCATTGAGTGTGAGCATATATCTCTTAGTATTGCCTTAACTTTGCACAGGTTCTCCAATGTTTTTGCTTTTAACAAGAAAGTTCTTTTATTCCAATCACCCATGTCGTTCATACAGTTTTCCGGTAGCACCACTGAGACCTTTTGTTCTTGCCTTCTGGTCCCTTTCACTGCATCCAGGTACGACCTTCCATTCCCCACATTGCCGCTCCCCTTCTCCCCAATGTCTGCTTCCTGATTCACATTATTCCAGTTCAAGTTTACTTGACTTTTTGCCCATTGCATGTTCTTGTACGTCCCTCCTCCGTTACCATGCATTCTTCTGCCTTCTCTCCCTCCCACGATGTCCTCTCTTTCGAACTTAGATACATTAGCCATTATCTTCTTTTCCCCTATCCATATGCTATTAAGTGCTTGAATCAGTTTCTCCAGATCCCTGAACTTATTGAACCTGACAAACGCAAACCTTTTTCCTTTCGAATCTTTTTTAAACGGTAGGTATACGTCTGTAATATTGCCACATCTCCTACATTCCAGCCAAATTTCTTTTCTTGAAACGTCATCCGGTAGATTCGCGATGAAGATTGTGGTACTCGGTTCATCTCCCACTTTCTCCTTACCTTTCTTCTTCTTTACCTTTTCCCATTCTTCCTCGTCTTCTGCCTGGATGTCATGCACTCCCGTTTTCTCTTTTAACCTCCAGCTTATTGTCTCTGTGCCTCCCCTACCTCTTCTATCCATTTGAGGACCAATCGGAACACCACCTAGGACGGTAAGTATAGTCTGAATAGAAACCGTTCCACTCCCCTACACCTCCAAATCAAACAAACGAAACAATGGCAACACGACCCTAAGGGTGTTAATGGGATTCGAATCAATCTAGCTTAACTATACTCGGATAGCCGCGATCGATATCAGACCCACTAAGCCCCGAAGAGATCTTGACACCACTGTGGGAAAGAGGGTAGAGAAGGGGTTGTTGCACGTACCAGGATATGGAAGACGGCCGAGAGGAGGAGACGCACAATCAAGATAGGATGAAAGGTACAACCGATCCTACCGGGGAGGGAGGACAGGACCTCGCACACTATTTCGACGGCAAGCTCCGGTAGACTCTCCGGCGACGCTTCGTATGTCTTCAGAGAGAAACTTTTTACCTAGCATTCATTTCTACAGTCGCAAATACACATCAAAACTGATTTGGGTTCCATTCTAAAACACCAATAAGAAATTTTGATTTAAAATCGTTTAAGGATTCTCATGAATCAAGAATAACGGTTTGTTTTTTCATAAATTCAATTTTCTATTATATTTACATCATGTATTTGATTTTTAAAGGAAAGTAGTTTGTAGTTTTATACAAATAAGGGATTCAGATTAAAAAGGTTTTAGAACGCTATTGAAAAAAAGGTTTTACAACGAATTAGGGCAGAAGTTGATTTGGAGAGTTTGATTTTTTGAAAGTCAATTAGTGACTAATTTGTGGAACGCAAGATGTTGATGATGATGCAATATATACATTAAATGCATAAATTCTAAAGCAGCGTTTTCTTTATAGACACGTGTAGCAGGGCCGGCCATGAGCAAGTGCCGGGTGGGCGCTGGCTCAGGGCCAAAAACGTAAAAGGGCCCGTAAAATTTTTATAAATTTTTTATATTATATATGTATATTATTTATATTCTACATTAAATTGAGATACAATATGGCCTCACAGACCAGTGGTTGATAACCTTGTTTTTTAGGAGATAGTCCTGAGTTCGAGGCTGCTTGTTCCGTTATTTTTCTCTTTTTTACAATTCAATGAATCATTTCTTAATTAATGTCGGCTGCTACTAGTTACTATATATGTCTTTCTTTATTTCTCAATTAATGCCCATGTCCAGTTCTGCAAGTCATTCATTTTAATTTCCGTCATAGCACTTTCATATTTTATTTTATTTTATTTTATTGGTTAATGTTAAAACATGAAAGATAAAATCATAAGCTAATAAAGCACGTTAAACTCTAACTCTAAGACTGGAAGGTATGGTGACAGAGGATGACTCACCATGTCACCGGAAGTGAGGATGGGTCTAAAGGGGATGGACCAAAGGGGTGGAGGATGGGCTAATATATATATGTGTATGTATAGTTATGTGTGTGTGGAGGAGAGGCCCGTCGTACACGTCGTGTGGGAGCCGGAGAGGACGCGACGTCCCTATGGGGGGCGGTGTGGGGGTGCGGCGCCGGGCCACGCCGGGCCTAAGCCGGCCCCTATACCTTCCAGTCTAATAAAAATATCATTAGTATATTTTCAGTAACATCGATTATCTGTAAAAGGATTGAAAATGAGTACAAGTTTAAAAGAAAAGGATACTTGAGAATATGATAACTAATTAATAGGAAGAAGGCGTAAATTTTGTTGAAAACATAGTTGTATTCAAAATAGAGTACGGTTTTGACCGAACAACATCGATACCGATATCCATAGTATTAAAATCGGTACCGATATTCATTTTAATAGGGTGGGTCGGGCCCGACTTTTTATTTCGCACAGGGCCCAAATTATTTTTTATATTTTCGGAGACGGTCCTGACGTGTAGTGATAAAAGATGAAATCAAATAAAGATAAATTACACCATTTCATTTTCTTTATTTGAAAGTCAAACGCAAGATGTTATAAACCACACCATTCAACAAATTGAAAGACAAACGCAGGGTATAAACTAACTGACGTATTGTGAAGCATAAATTACTAACCGCCATAAACAGGGGCATAAAGTAATGGACGTGATGTTTAACAAAAGCAGACACAAGTTGCTTTTTGTATAGATATATAATGTAGGTTAAAAATTATAATTGGTGGGTTTTAACGGTGGTTATCTTTGGTTATTATAGTGACTCCCTGGTTAAAACCCCATAACTACTTTAAATCATGAGTTTTAATTATTTAAGTCCCTGATATTCTTAAAACGTGCTAACTCCAGAAAGTTAACGTCCGTTAATTTTGTCTATTTCATTAGGAGTAAAAAGGTAATTATACATTTTTATTTGAGTGAACTGTCATTTTTATTGCCGTGGTTTGTCCAATTATGTCAATCAATGCTAAATTTCAAAAGAGTAAACTGTCATTTTGGTCACTGAGGTTTGGTCACTTTTGTTAATTTAGTCCAAAACTCAAACCTTTTGCATCTGGGTCCTTGTGGTTTCAGTTTTATTGCCATTTTGGTTCAAAGTGAAATCATGTCATATTTGTCTTATAAAATCATGTTATTTTGTCATTTTCTTCAGAGGCAAAATAGTCATTTCTTTTTTATTTTATTTAAAGCTTTTATTAAAGGGACCAGTCAAACCATCCATCCATCAACCACCGGCCACTATCAAAGACAAGAACCCCCATCATCCCCACCCAATCACCTGCACTCCACCACCACCACCACTGGCCTCCATCCCGACCTGACCACCAAACATCAACCATCCCCCACCTTCACCACAATTCCCCACTACTATACCATCGCCTTTTGCCACCATCCACCTACTACCGAAGAGCACCACCACCTTCACTCCCCACCATCGTTTACCCACTCTCCACCACGTCTGTTACCACTTGCAACCTACCTTTCAGCCACAATCATCTTCGTTGCAAAACCTGCACCACCATTGTCCACCCCTGTTACACACTCGATCATTGGCCACCTTCTGCGTTCACTACCAACCATCATCTTTAGGGCTGGCTCTTAGGCCGGCCAACCTGTGCCATCGCTCAAGGCCCAAAATTTTAAAGGGCCCGAAAGGTTTTTATAAGCTTTTATATATATAGTAAGTTATATATTTAATATACGCATTTGTTTATTGTAATATAAAAGTGTTGGTGGTGTGGTGGAAAAAAAATCAGCTCAAGATAATTTAGAGGTCTTAAGTTTAAGGCTTGGCTCCACCACCAAAGTCTTATTATTTTTTCCACAATTTCGGGCCCTAATTTTTATTTCGCCCGAGGCCTAAATTATTTTGAGAGTTCTCGGAGACGGCTGTGACCATCTTCCACCACCGAAGCCCAAGATCTGTTTGAGTGTAGCGGTTGTGTTTTTAAATGCACATGGGTAGCTGGAAAGCTAAAACCTAGACATGGACGAAAATGACATAATTGGACAAACCACAATGACGAAATTGCAGTTGACTCAAATAAAAATGTACAATTACCTTTTAAACAGACAAAATTAACAAACGTTAACTTTTTGGACTGAAGTAACGTTTCAAAAAATGTCTGGGACGGAAATGGTATATATTTGAAATTTGACTTGTACTATACAAACCAGAAAAAATGAAAATCGCAGTCAACTCTTTTCTTTATATATTGGTAATTTTGTACAGTTTTATTTTAGAGATATATTTATGATTATCGTTAAATTGTTTTTTTTTCCAAGACTTGTATAGAAAACAGATATTGTCATCTAAAAAAAAAACTTGTCAACTCACCAAGTTGAGTTATTTACAGCATAATAAAAACAAATGATTGGCCCACAAGAAAGCGTATCTCTACATCAATTCTATACCCACAACAAGTTGAAGGATTTTCGCCATTATCCTTTAAGAAAAATATAAGAAAATAATAACCACTAACTTATGTCCACACACTTGCGCGGTTAATGTTCATATATATATTATTGTTAGGTAAAATGAGTAGAAAATATACACAATTAAAAAGATATGTTAGTGTTATTGATAATGCACATAGATATGTTAGTGTTATTGATAATGCACATAGAAAGTACATAAAAACTATATATTATTAAATTGTATACCTACATATATGTAAAACGTTATGATTTTTATATATGACATGCTCAAGTAAGATGTGGGTAAGTCAACGGGGCGTCATGTGAGTGGTTGGTGTTTGGTTATGAGGTTTTATACAATAACAAAAGTAAATCTTAAGCGACAACAGAAACTACAACTTATTGATTTAGCGGCGAGTGATTGCTATTCTTGAACCAATTTCACCGCGACCTTTAAATAGAACAATGTGATTTGGGTTAGTGGGCAATCACTTCGCAAGATACAATGAACAAGCGGTATCCCTTATCCACACTACACAGTGATGATAAGTCGGTTGAACTTACTTAGTTTTCGAAGATTTCAAGTAACTAAAGAATCGTATTCGGATCCTAACCCTATTATTTAGCAATATGGCACACTTTCAATTATATAAGTTACTCGTGATATAAAGTGACCAATATGAAGTGTCGTTGATTCTAGTCATCAGATCATTCGGTGACTAAGTATGTTATATCACTCACGACTGATTGTTGTAGACACAAAACTATTTAGTATTTACCGCTTGTTTGTCAGTCACAGATTTTGATCGAGTCAAGTGACTAATTTGTATCGATTTACGAAAGAAAGAGAGTTTGTGTTTTTTTAGGGAATTTCCGTGTCTTGAATGGGTTCTTATTAGGCTCTTGTGTATACATTGAACCATCGCAATGGTTCGTTAGTAATACACTTTGAACCATCATATACATTTCTTTGTAAAAAGGCCTATTGTACCATATAAACCAAGACACCCCTTCGAATAGACAATTTACGAAGTCACAGTGGTTCCTTGGTAACTGGCAATCGAAAGATTACAATTCTTTTTTTTTTTTTTTTTGAACGACAAATTTGGATCACTGACGGACCACTGGAGTATCATCGTGCCACCAGCGGAACCACCCAATCATATCAATCTCCACTAGGCATAATGCATATACACCAATTCAGAATGGTAAATATGGGAAAACTCCATTGTGGAAATCGAACCCAGGACCTATTGGTCCCAAAGCTTTACCCGAAGTCGATAAACCAATCAAGAGAGTCGCCATTACAAGAAATTGCGCATGAAAAGCATATGTCAAGTTGATGTCGACTGAAAGGGCCTTGTTGAGCAAATGTTGCTAGATTTGAACAGAATGACCCTTTTTTCCGAAAAGGGTGGCCATCAGTTGGGCGACAGAGATGACCTTGACCACTTAATTGTTCGCCATAGGGTGTAAATAAGCCCAGGGGCTCGAGAGCTACTCGGTTAAAAGCTCGAACGAGCCGAGCCTCAAATACAAACTCATTTAGGCTCTCAAGTATAAATGAGCCCAAATAAATTTTAGTTATATATAAATGAGCCCAAATAAATTTTAGTTATATATAAATGAGCCCAAATAAATTTTAGTTATATGTATTATAATAATGTTAATGATGATTATAACTCAATCCTAAAAAGCCCAAGTCAGTTTCAACTTAAGCCCAGATAATAACATTGGTGAGCCGAGCTTGGCTCGTTTAAGCGAGCTCGAGCCGAGATTTTAGCTCGTTAGAGATTGTTCTCAAAATAGCTCGAGCCTAGTCGGGATTGGGCGGGGTCTGGCTCGTTTACACCGCACCCCTAGGCTAGATTTGGAGTGGAGTATGATCTCCACTTGTAACACTGGGGTTGTTTAATGGTGCAATCGGCATAAACAAGAAACTTTTGATATGAGAGACAAGATTTTGAACTTAACTTGGCCACAAAGAATAACTGGAAGAAGAAGATAGTCTGATAGTAAAAATACACCTCCTAACCTAGTAACCTCTCTATAGCTAATTGCAACATTGTTAAAGTTAAAATATTATTTTAAGTAATTTCTAAAAAAACATATAATATAATATAACCACCAATGACATCTTTTAAACAATACTTTTGTTCTAGATACTTTAAAACTGATGCTAAGGTTGGTTTGTCCACCAACATCTATAAAGAATAAATGTAAAGTTGGATGGAGAATTTAATTTGTGTAATGCTTAGATTGTTATAGCCATAAGAAATCAAAATACTTTGCTTGATCACAAATACCTTCCTTACATTCTTATTCATTTTCATTCCCAAGAAATGTAGGTTTGTATCACTATATGGGTCGGGTTGGTTGTGTTGCAACTTGCAAACCACTACACTTTATTGTATTCTCGTAAAATTTCAAGGTATGCATGCATCCATATAAGAACCCAAACACCCTCATCAATAGAACATCACACTAAAAACCAATATACAAGACTGTATTAGGGAGATGTTAAATATAGAACCAATATTAAGAAAAAAAAATAACAATAAACACTTGTACGTATTGTTGATAACATGTGGCATGAGAGAAAGGGGCGTGGTTAGTCGATTACATAACCACAAAATGTCAATGTTAAAGTGTCGTCATCATCATCATACTCAGTAAATCACATCAATAGCAAAGCAAAGGTAGGGTCTCAGGAGTGTAATATGTAGACAGTCTTACCTCTACCCCGTAGGAATAGAGAGGCTGCTTCCAGTGAGACCCCCGGCTCGATAGTAGTTTTGCATCAAGCCTTGGACATAAGGCACATAACACCCAGCAATCAGGAGAAAGACCGATTAGTGCATGTACCCTTTTGCCTTTCAGCTATCAACGCCACCACATGATGCATGATTAACCGTCCTCAGCTTCTAACGTTATTTTCACAAAATTAGTAAAATAACGTTAAAATTAGTGCACTTTCACTTTTGGCCATCGATGCTCAACACATATATACATTAGAGCATTCACATCCAATCCACTAAAAATATACATACATTCCACTAAAAACAACTCCTATATCAATATATTTCCACTAAAAACAAATACTTTTTTCTCTCTCCTTTTCAATATATATTACATTTTCTCTCTCCTCCACTCACAACCACTTTCAATATATATTAAAAAAATATAGGGGGTGAACAGTGTCCCCCCAAATATACAGATGAACAGTAACATTTTCTCTCTCCTCCACTCACAACCACTTTTTATACTTCTTATATTTTAAAAACCTCTCACACAGATTTTGGTGGTTTGGATGAGAATGCTCTTATATGCGCATACCGCAAGCGGGGCGTCAACATATAAAAGTGTCTACGTAGTAATTCATGTAATTATCTACTTAAATTTGATTATGTGACATCTCTTCCACGTTTTCCATTTGTGACTATTCGTATATATAGACAAACCCTTCTCTCTTCCCCACGGCGGTCCGTAGACATTGATGCCACCTAGGCAACAGACGATGACGGTTAACGAACATGCACAAACCCTTTTCTCTCTTCCCCACTAAGCGTGATCCATAGACCTCGATGCCACTTAGACCACATACCATAGTCGTTTCCATTTTCCAACTCTCTCCTCTCCAATCTCTCTCTACCTCTCCCACATTTTCCGCTTGTCGCCGTTTGTAGACACGCCGACATGGACAAATCCTTATATCTCTTTGCCACTAAGCGCGGTCCGTGATCCTAGATGCCACCTAGGCCACGGACCATGGTCGTCTCCTACCCTCACCCTCTCCAATCCCTCTCTACCTCTCCCAAATTCTGTTCGCAGCCATTCATAGACACAAACAACCCCTTCCCTCTTCACCACTAAACGTTGTCCGTATCTTGGTTTAAAAGAGCGTGCTTAAGCGCAAAGTAACCCTAGGCATAAGGAGCTGCACCTTGTGTGACATAAGGCGAGCTTTGTACAAAAAGCGCACAAAAAGTGAGCCTTTTTGGAAAGAAATCCCACTGAGGCGCGCGCTTATTGTACAAAAGATGTTTTTGTGCTTTAAACCGTTACATGTGTGATTTATACATTAACTCATATATGAACCTTATTTATAACTATAGTTTAGGTAATGGACGCCAAAAACCTATAGGATATATAAAAAATATATATACGCACCTTGCGTCTCGTGGACGAAAAAGCCCTCCGCTTTTACGATTTGCGTTTTGATTTTAGACCATGTCGCTTTTGTGCGCTTTTTTAAACCAAGGTCCGTATACCTTGATACCGCCTAGTCCACCATCGGCATCCACGGACCCGATTGCGATGGTCTAACCAAATTAAAAAACATATGTATTTCCCCAAAAGAAAAGTAAAAAAAATCATGATTCTGCTGGTTTATTATGCCTCTAATTCCAATATAAATACAAGAACAATCAAGATCAAATTTCTAAGCAATAAGTGGTTTGTTACTTGAGGTATGATATATAACACAACTAAACCGATCAAATAAATATGTGAAAAAAGAATGAAATACAAGAATTACCATTTACAGAAGCTCCTCAAATCTGTAATTAACCCAACTCAACACCTCAAATCAATTCGCCAAATTTGCAGGTTTTGTATGGATCCGAATCTGCAAATCGGATCATTTGTGGGTCTTGATCAAATGATGTCTTTTGATGAACAAAAAAGTCACCACACAAATCTGTAAGATCGCCGCTAAACCCACAAATATAAATCCAAGTGTTTTCCCGAAGTTATGTTTTTTCGGCGGTGGCGGCGGTGGTCGGTGTCTCCTAGGTTTTGTTCCCATCGTGTTCCTTGGACCCGGAGGATGTCGTACTTTTCTTGGCGGCGGTGGAGATGCCGGCGGCGGCGGCGGCGGTGGTGGTGGCAGATATGGAGGTGAAGGCGGCGGTGGTGGTGGTGGAACAAGTGGAGGTGATGACGGCGACGGCGGAGGCGGTGGAACAAGTTGAGGTGAAGGCGGCGGCGGCGGCGGAAGTGGCGGTGAGGGCGGCGGTGGTGGAATATCTTGTTGGGAATGAGCAGATAGAGAAAATAGTACAACAAGGTAGGAAAAAACGAAGATAGAAGAAGGGGATTTCATGGCTACATGTAACTAAATCAAATCAAGAAGAATAAACATCAAGTAAAATTAACATCTGGGTATTGAGATCGAATGAAGAAAGATAAACATGTTGAAGGAATGAAGCAAATGGGTTTGGATGAGGGCCCACCGGAGGGGTAAAATTGGAAAGTTGAGTGATGGATCTAGAGGATGATGGTGGTTGATATCGCCGGAGAAACAGAGTTGGGTGGTTGAAGGAAGGGGACAGCGAGGACGAAGATATGATAATGATTTTTTTTCTTTCTGTTCGACAGCATGATCCAGATTTATTTATGCTATTTTTTTATTCCACTTATTATTATTTGTAAAGTGGAAACAATAATAATCTATAAAAATAACTAGACCTATCCAAATTTCAGAAAGAGTTCAATTCGATTTTGCTAGTTGAGGTTTGACAAAATTATATAAGAGATTAAAAATATTGTGAGTTAATTACGTTTTTCGTTCATGTGATTTATCAAAAATCACAATTTCAGTTCATTAGTTTAAAAATTGACAAAACAATCCGTATGGTTTCACTTTTGTAACTATTATAGTCCACTCATACTAACGTCATCCGGTTATTCTGTTAGTTATGACCATAATGCTCTTGTTATTAATTAAAATTAAAATAAATAATGAGTTACTTATGTTTTTCGTCCCTGTGGTTTTTTAAATTAACCATTACAACCTACTAGTTCTCAAAATTGCCAAGACAGTACCAGTATCATTCACTTTACTTGAATATGGATTCAGTGGAGTGGGTGTGGAGCCGGAGTAGGTGATCTTCCGGCCGAATTTAAGGAAACAGAGAGAGCGAAGAGTAGAGTAAAGAATATTAGATAGATGAAGTTGTTAAATGGCATTATTGGTGAGTTGAAGGTGAAAGTTGTAAAAGTATTGGTACTGTTTTGGCAATTTTTATAACTAATTGATTGTAATGGTTATCTTAACAAACCACAAGGACAAAAAACGTAACTAACTCTATTTATTTTAATTTTAATAAAAAGGGCATTATGGTCATTTCAAATAAACTAACAGAATATATGGATGACGTTAGTGAGAGTGGACTATAATAGTTACGAAATTGAAACCACAGGGACTGTTTTGGTAATTTTTAAACTAATAGACGGAAATAGTTATTTTTGACAAACCACCGGGACGAAAATGTAATTAATTCAAATATTGAGTAAATTGCCATTTTAGTCCTTGAGATTTGTCCTAGATTGACATTTTAGTCCAAATAGTTTTTTCCTCCTCTGGGTCCCTAACTTTTCATATTTTTGCCATTTTGATCAAATTACCTAATTCAGTCTAAAAACCTAGTTATAATCAGAGGTATTTTTGGCATTAACAAAAAATAGTTTTTAAATTGTCATTTTAGTCCAAAACTTATTTTACATTAAAAAATAAATGAAAAAAAATTAATGTTATTATTTTCATTAGTGGGACCCACCACCACCCTACCTTCATCAAATGCAGCTACCACTACCCCCCCCCCTCGCTAAAACTCTGGCGACCTATTAGCACCACCACCACAACCGAGTCCACGTCCCCCTGCGAGAACCACCATCAAGTCCTCTAACTCCACCACGACCAACACCACCCAACCGTCTACCATCAGATCTAATAACCCCCACTGCCCCCTTCACATTTTCGACGACTATAACAACATGAACGTCACCACTACAGCCATTAGCACCACCATTCACCATGAATAATCCAAAATCAATCTGACAACCAAAAACCTAAAATAAAACGAACCGAAATTAAAAAAAAAAAACTTAACTTTTAGTTAAATCTCCTGAAAAAAGTGAGACAATCATGAGATGAAATGGTGGAACTAAAAAAAACCCAGATGCAGAAACTTCACAATCAATGAAATTACCAAACAGAAAATGAGATGGAGTTAATAACGCAACTGAGTTTCAAGAATCTTCATCAAAATAAGATCTTTCACAGTGAGTATGTGTGCAAATTACCAAAGAAAATAGAGAATTTGAGGTGAATCAAGAAACCCAAATTGGGTTTTCACTAGGGCTGAGCAGTATACGGTTCCGAACTGCCAGAATCGGGGAACCGAACCGGAACCGCTAGATCTGAACTGTATTTTTGTATATAGGGTCCAATTCCGGTTCTTAAATTTGGGTAAAACGGGGTACGGGTCGGGGGGGCGTGACATATCCCTTGATCAACGGGTAAGAAAATTTTTTTTAATAAGCATTGGTATCTGACGGGTGTATGCCTACACCATGTGCACAGTCGTGGCCATTAGTAACTTAAATGAGCCATGGATATCCAAGACACGGTCGCGTTAAACCCCAATGTGTAAGTTATCAGATAAAACATATTAAAATAGGTTATGATGATTTTGTAGCCACAATCCGACATATGATCCCATACTCGACCAAGCGGTAATAATTTACCGTATCTCAAGCCCATATAGGGAAGATAGGTTAAGAGTATTTACCTGAGCTAATACTTGATACAAATGCAAGGTTTATAGTAACTCAGCTGTATTTGTCACACCCTGGCTTTTGCGGAAGCGTGGGTTAATTGGTGTGACTTCTTAATACCATAGCAACAATCATAACAATGCTATATGAAAATAAAACACAAGATGTTCATCCATTCATTAATACCTTAACATCATTGTTGGAAAATGTCGACACTTACGATAAATTACAAACCAAACTTGTTTAAAACATGTTTACCAAACACAATAAAAGACTTGAAATAAAAACATGGTTTAAAGACATGTAATCCGTCCAGGCAAGGGATTACACCTCCTAAACCAACTACCCCGGATGACATCTTTATTCAACGCAGCTTAACATGCATGCAGACACCTGCCAGATCCTTTAGTTTCCTGAAATACATGTAGTTTGAAAAATCAACAAAAGTTGAGCGAGTTCATGTGTATGTGAGTCTGTATAAACCTTTGAAATGCGTCTGTATGTATGGAAAACCCTGGTATGTAGCAATGAAGGAAATATAAAAGAGATCACCAATGGGTTGCAAAGCCACTGGTATGTGTGAAACGGTGCAGGAAGTACTCAAACCTAGCAAATTTGTACCGGGCCTCCGGCTGTAAGACAGAGTCACCACTATGGGCCTCCCCGGCCTCATGGGTGTGGGCTCGCTACACCCAAATAGATGTATCACTCATGTCCCTCGGTCCTACGACGAGGATTAATGGCCTTAAGTGTTGTACCCACCTTTCACATGATCTAAGCGTCTAAACCCTCATTAAGCTAACCATACCATTTATAAAAGCGTCTGTTATTTGTAACATGTATTTCACCCCCGAAGTATAAAACTGAAAACAGTTAAAAAGAAAAGGGGGACATGAACTCACTGAAGTGCGTCTCCTGTAACGTCAACCTCAAACTCGAACTGCTGCGTGACGACCTACACGTACTAACGTCTATTAGACGAATGGGCCGTGCCTTGGCTTAGGGTTTAGTGTTTTGAGTTGCGTTACGTTGGTGTTATACTTGTTAAAATAATATTAATTATTTTAACTTAACCTTTGCATTTAGGAAAATAGTTAGGCAACTATTTTGTATCCACACTTCTTAATTATTTATATGTGTATTTCCTTCCCAAGGATGGAGGTATTTATACATGTATTTTGTGATTTAAAGTATTGACATTATATATTTTTAAGTCCCACTTTAGAAAAAAAAATATAATATTTTATCTATCAAAAATAATATGTCCCAAAATATATACTTTTCCAAAAATACAAATAAGCACACAAGAGTTTTAGTAATAAATATATATTCTAAATATATATTTATCAAATTTTATTTACGAAAATCATCCTCCGGCACTTTAATATTTTTGTAATAAAAATCATGGCGAAGTTTATTTCGAAAATAAAGTTAAAAATATATTTGTAAATATTTGTTAGAAAAATATTTCTAAGTGTTGAAATTCTAGAAAAATTTCGCCAGAGTTTCCTTTGTAAATGGAGGCGTCCACGCTTACTAGCGTATCATTTTCTTTTCAAAATCAATCAACAAACAATCCTTTAAACAACTTTACATCACCAAGAGCAACAATATACTTGTTACATAATATTCATGAACTTGATATTCCCCGAAAATGCGTAGTAACTTAGTGAAGCTTTTAGTAGGCTTAGTTACCTTCCAAAGTGTATTTATTTTGTTAAAAAACACTTTCTGAAACGAGTTACGTTTTCACAACTTGTAAATAATAGTTACAAAAATTAACTTTTCGAACTCTTCTTGTAAATAAATGTTTTTACATTTATTTTATTTATAAAAACAATGTAAGTTTTTGTAAAGTTATGATTTTTCCATAAACCGATTCCTTTACTTGGTCTATTTAGAAAAGTCTCTTGTCATTCTTTGATTCACAAGCTCATCAACTTACTAGTTAATCTATATTGAAAAGAAATCATTTTCATCAAGTTCATGTCTTAATAGAAAGTGGTTATTTTTGTAATACATAACCATTCTCTAATCTTGTTAAATCATATTACTAAATATTATTTAACAAGATTCATAAGGTGATTAACATCACACATCCAAGATTCATCATAAAAATAACAACATACTCATAACAGTATATTACTAGTAGGATTTCAACTTCAAGTAAACTTTTATGTTCATGATTCTTGTTTAACAACTTTTAGTGTTCTTGTTCTTGTGATTTAACATTATCATCATACTACATATTTTGACTAAGAACAAGATGAAACAAGGTGCACAAGGAACTTACTACTAGCACAAGGCTAGGGTAGAAACTAGTGAAGAAGATGATGAAGAAATGATGAGGAACAAGCAAGAACAAAGCTCCCTTGATGCTCCACAAGTAACAAGCCTTCTTGGATTCACATCTAAGCTTGAAAGAAACTAGAAAATGGAAGATGGTGGTGTGAAAATGGTGGTGATGGTGGCGGTTTAGTGTGGCCGAGAAAGAGAGAGGAGAATTGAAGGTGTGGGTGTGATCTTGAGAAGTAAGGTGAGTGATTATGGTGCCATGCTTAAATACACATGCTCATATATTTTGGTTACTACCACAAGCTATCATCCATTAAACAAATAGATTTAAATCTTGTAGGAGATCATGAAGTATGGTGTGGGTCCATGAGGGACCGAAATCGGTTCTAGGGGGTTGGGTGTAACTTTTCTAACTAAAGTGTAATTGTTAGTTAGAATGTAAATAACTTGATCATGTATATTGGTTTGTTGATTTTTAGTGGGTGTTATGGCAAACGGGAATCATGACTAGCCAAATATAGTAAAACAATGTAAATGACAAAAATTTAGTGTCCCGGGTAATGTCCGTTTATCCGGTTAGGTACTGTCGTGTTAAAGTGCTTAATTAGTCCGAATAATGTCTTTTATATACATTTTTGTAACACAAATTATTCCCGGCACTTAGGAAAGTATACAGGACCATTCTTCCATATTTTTGCACTCTACTAGCATTTTACAATGCTGAATTTTAATAATAAATGCAGAATTCTGCATTTATAGTGTGTCTTAGGCACTTCTCGGTACTATAATTATCACCTAGTGACGCAGTTTTATGGTCCTCACTTCCCTACACTCCCTACTAGTGTAGTATCCTGTCTCTGGCTCATACTGGCCTCAATATAGTGTCTATTTATGTGCTGGCATTGTCAGCATGTGTCTGAGTTATCCGCTCACTGTGCTAAATGTGCTTTGTGCATCAGGTTTGTCACTAGGAGTCTGTATGAATTAAATGGAGTGACTGTATGTAAAGTGATGCACATGTATGTATGTAACATAAATCAGTAAGTAGTTTAAAGTGTCAGTTGTCATTAAGCACATAATTAAAATTAAGTAATTGTACGGATACATGTAATTGTGAGGGTTGTCACAATATTCAATTAAAAAAGCGTAGGTAACAATCTACTGAAAGGCTCTAGTATGGAATGATGGCATAAAACCAATTAGAATGCTAACGGGTCTTACTTAAGTCATAGACTTAGATCGGCTAGCTTAAGGTATTAAAACAGTACGATACGCTCGGTTAAGCGTTGACCGGAATAGAATGTAGTTTAAACCCAACAAATACTAAGACTTGTATAATTGGGTAAACTAATCATAGGATCGCTGTTTGACCCAAACGAGTCGTTCAGAAGAGTTGTTTATCAGTGTCAAAGGCGGAATCAATGAAACAGACGCTCAATTCAACTTAAATGTCTCTATTATTGATATGAAACTGTTTTACAACCTGGAGACAATCCGGCAGAGCTTCGCTACTCAGATCCGAACCTTACAAATGAAATAACCAAGTGCCCTATATATACTACTAGTGATTTCGCTTGAACATGCATGATGCACTTTCAAGCGGAATCAGTTGTTTCTGATTTCGCTTGAAATGTGCATTGTGCAGTTTCAAGCGGAATCACCTCCTATTACATGAAATTCTGATTCTTGCACCTCGGACACTGATTATCCTATTTAATCCTATTACATGATACAAGACGAAGTCAATAGACATAGTGCACTAACAGACTCCCCCTTGGATATTGACGAAGTCTTCAGTGTCTAGTCTTCAGCATGACACCTCTTCAGTCTTGATCATTCTGCCTTCTCATCCAAATTGTAACAGTATAAGCATCCTTCAATCTTTATCTTTGATCAACTTCTCTCTTTGACTATTACACCAGGATCTCATCACTGGCTCTATCATCAACAGCTTCATCAGGCTCCCCCTTTCGTCAAGCTTCCGTGCTTTTAGGGATCGACACCTAGCTTTCGAGTTACAAGTTCCCCCTAACCTCAAGCTTGTCTTAAGACTCCCCCTTAGACTCTGCTCTCGGGATCGTAGTCTGGTACCTTATCTGCAAACACTCATACACTTGATAAGTAACATCATTTTAAATTTCCAGGAATCGTATCCTGGCAATTCAATCTCCTCAGAATCACTTCTCGTGAATTTGGCAGTTTCATCAAATTGTATCGGAAAATAGCTCTAATAACAATATAAGCAACCAAATCCCCCACAGTTAATCATCCAAGTCCAAATTAATGACCTTGGAGATATCACAGACTGTTTTTGATTTTTTTTGAAATTTAATTCAAGTTTCAAATTAATGAACTTGTTTTATTTTCAGAAACACAATCAGCTTACTTAGATTTTGAAACTCAGCATCTCAGACATCAGTTGTCGAAAATAAAGCAGAAATCAAAATCTTTTTGTATTTTCTGAAAATATAAAGCAGTAAAGAAATATTTACAAACATATTTACAGACAATATTTTTGTTTGAGTATGCGTCAGAGGATCATATCAGTTTTTGACAAGTCACAAGTACCGTTACACATTAAGAATTAAACAATTCACTTAGATTGTCGATATACTGATCCACTTAAATTTTCACACATATTTCAACTGATTCAGGATACGAATTAGGTGTTTTAAAAACTTAAACTCATTCATGTGTCCCACCTCTTGAATATACTCCTGTATCCAGATCCCAATATTCAGTCTTACAGGTGAGTATACCACAGATGATATCTGTAAGGGGTTAGATGCGAAACCGTGAGAGCTCAGGTCAGAACTTCCGTTCAGCAGAGAGATGTCGGTTCGACTTTAGGTGTGTCCCCTTTAGAGGATCTTTTGTTTCAACAGCAATGACTATCAATTTTATTGTTTCATCAATTTGCTGAGGGCGACGCTATGTATCAAGCAAGCAGAAAGTATTATGCGGGGACTAGGTCAGAATTTCCATTCAGTAGAAGTCCCGGAATAATACCCTAGATATCACTGAGTATAAAGACCTAATATTTCAGGAAGAGGGACCTTTCAAACAAGATTCCAGGGGTTACCTATATATCCAAGTGGTGTTCCCCACGAAATAAGCAAGTTTGAATTTAAGTTTATATCCCGAAAAAGTTTACTAAATGAATAAAAACCTATCGGCATATCATCAGTGAGACTGTTTAACGCTATTTAAACATTACATTTCTTTATCATACTGCAACTGTCTACTGATGTACTATCATTTCCTCTTTTCTCGCAAAAACTCAATTTTGAATTTTATCATGTTTTTGGCTTTTTCAAAGTTTCTAATGTCTTTGGATTTTCTGACAATTTTTCTCCCCCTAAAATGCAAAATCATTAAAAATTTGACAACACGATACTGATAGCTTTGTCTCGCCATCCATTTTCTGCTTAATGCGCTCTGTTTTGCAAAAAAATCTAATATAAAGTACTAATTACCCCCATGATTTACAACCCATTAATCTTTTACAGTTTGAAAACCGTTTTTCAATCTTATGAAAGTAATCATGTTTGTTCAGCCGTGAGGGTTTCGGCGTATTCCATCAACACACACACATTTTTTTTAAATGTTAAACTCCATGTTCAACCAAACCAGGGACCAGCAACCTCTTACTGTGCCAGACTGCTCTAACTTCAATTCTCACAATCTTCAGCTTTGTTGAGCACCTGCACATTCAAACTACATCAATTACTTGAACAATTTAGCCCAGGTCTGTTGGACCTTAGGCAATTCAACACAATAATTTTCATTCAATGATGGAAACTCTTTGTCATCATTCACAATGACTTTATCAAATTTTACTTCAACATTTTCTTCTTTTACCAAAGTCATCTGTTTCTTAACAGTCCATTTCTGTCCTTTTGGAGTACCTCTTTTGTAAAAATGTGAGTCTTTTTGAACACTTTGTTTTCTAACAACATTTGGTTTCCAAAACTGTTGAGGTTTTGTCATATCAACTGTTGTTTTCCAACTTTGTGTTGTTTTGAATCTGGGTGTGTGAATATTCCAAGTCTGTCTTGACTCAAACCTGTTCGGGTTTGATTTCCAAGTTTGATTTGAAACAAACTTGTTTGTGTTGTACCTCCAAGTTTGTTTGGAATCAAATCTGGTAGACTTTTGGTTCACATTCTCAGACTTCTGTTTTTCAACATCAACAGGCTTTGGATTTGGACACTTTCGTGCAACATGTCCAATTTGATCACATTTAAAACACATTTTCTTTGAAACATCCTTAGCCTGTTGTTGTTTCTTTGTCTTAGCATGAAACTCTTCATTAGACTGTTATCCAAATTTGAGTTTTTCCTCTTCTTTCAAACTTTTCCCATGAACAAAATTTATTTTTTGTTGAAAATTTGATTTTTCATTTTGCTTCCAATTTTGTTTCTTCTTATAACCCAACCCAGCCTTCATGTTTTTCTTCTTGAAACTAGGTTTATTATAAGACATTTTGTGACTTTTACCAGCAAACTTTGAAATCTCAGATTTGTCAATTTCAACCATTTTGAAAACTTTATCAACCTTTTCTGAAATCACATTCTGAATCGGGAATACAACATCTAAGAAAAATTTGTCCGATCCAATCATGGTATAAACCAATCCCTTTGAATCATCATTCAAACTTTTCTCGGATTTTGTGTTTTTCAGATATCCATCATGAAGATTTCCTTCATCTTCATCCTGTGATTCAGACTTACCTTTTGTAGACTCATCTTTCAAAATGCTATCAACAACCTTACTAACCACCTCTGAATCATCAGCTTCATCAGATTTGGTGTAAGTCACATCGATACTTTCAGATAATTGGTCAACTATGTTCAGACCTTTTGCCACCTTTTCTTCATCATAAAAAGTATAATTGTTTCTCAATGGTGGTGGTACCTGATGAAATTCTGAACCAATACCTTTTTTATTCTTATCAGTATCTTTGTCATCTGGTGTGATGTTGAAAATGCGTTCGAGAATGTACGAAGAGTTATGATAACTTTGAAGTTTGGTAACAACCTTTTCCTTTTCAGCCAGAACTTGTTTAAGATTAGCAATTTTATCAACACACTTGTTTAATTCAAGTTGCTTTTCTTTAAACTTTCTCTCATACATTTCTTTAGTGACTAAAGTTTCAGACAATCTTTGATCAAAACATTTGACTTGGCTCTTCAAAGTATCATAAGCTTCTTGTACTCTCTGACTCGACCACTTCAAATTATCATACTCTTTTTGAAAATCTTGAAACTTATTATCTTTTTCAACCCAACCAACACATTTTGCTGTACACAGTTGTCTATAAACATCATTGTCCTTTTCAAGACCTTGACATTTCTGTGTCAGTTTTTCAACTTTTAGTTTCAAAATTTCTTCTGTTTCAATCATTTCTTTATATTTCATTTTGAAAACATTTTCAAGTTTGTTTGTTTCAATGTCTTTTGTTTTTATAATATCATCCTTTTCAATACAGGCTCTGCATGTTTCCATGCATTTCTTGCATTGTTCAGTCGGTTTTAAATTTTAGAATCAGAATTTACCTCAGTGATTGGCACATCGGTGTTTTCAGCTGTCTCTGTCTGTTTCAGCTCTTCCTTCTTCTCATCACCAGCACCATCATCACTAGCAGACTTCAAATTCTCAATCTTTACCTCAGTCTCTTTCAGCACCGGTTCTTCTGTCTCACCTTTCTTTTTGTTCTCTTCTTCTTCTTTATGTTCTTCTTCAATCTTCTGCTCTTCTTCAGCAGCAAGCTTTGCATTAATCTTCACTTCTTCAACCATCTTTTTCAACTCTTCTTCTTTTCTCTTCTTCATTTCTACCACCTTTGGTAAACTTGCTTCACAAACTTCTTTTATTTTGTTCACCAAATCCGGCAAATATTCTTTATCAGATAACCTTCTTGTGTTGAAAGTAGACTGACTTGGAAGCAATTTTGTTACAGCTTCAAAATCCACCTTTGATGGGTCAACAACTGGATTACCCCGTGGATCCATGTAACATTCTAATTCTTCATTCCATCTTTTGGCTCTCTAGGCTTCTTTGAATGGTTCTCGGAATTTTTCAATTTCCCATCTCGCATAATCTCTTCTCCACCATAGATCATGATCAACATTAGCTAAATGCATATCCAACAGCATCTTCTTCAGGAAGAACTTGACTCCAGTCATAGCCTTCGTCGTCATGAATAACTGCCAGAGCTCTTGATTTTTCTTCAGGCTGTTTCAATCTTGGCGGTTCTGATTTATTCTGATGATAAATCGCTTTCTTGTAGTAATCTTCTTTGAACGGGTTTTCAGAATCATCAGCATAAGCATTTCGGCACTCTCTTTTAAAATGACCTTTCTGTTTACACTTGAAACAGGTCACTTTTGACTTGTCAAAGCCCAACTTGGTAGATGGTCCACCAATAGACTTTCTTCCCGTTATCTCCATGAAACTCTATGCCATTCTCACTGCACTGGCCATACACCACCTTATGTCAATCAATTCCATCTCTTCCGGATCGATCTGGTCATAGTCTTCCTTCGTCAGGTTGGTGTTGCCTATCTTGCCTGCCACAAGATTCTCATACGACTCTAATACAGAGGCTAAAAATACCATTTGTTGTTTTGCTGACTATTCACTGAAATTCTGCCCATTCTTCAGATCCACTGCGATATTACACTGAAATAAATTCTTCGATGCAGATTGGCCTGAAGTTGTTGAAGAAGTGTAATAACCCCACTTTTTGTTTATGAAATAATGACCAAAATTCTGCTAGAAACATAACCTTTAAATGTACTAATATCATTAGTACATAATTTTACAAAATTTAGGCATGACCCGTCCGTAAAATGGATATACCCCTGTTTTTACCATAAACAATCTAAATACAATTCTACGATTCGTTCGACAAAATACTACCAAAAAAAAAACCAAGACAACATGTTTTAGAAAAAGTATGACTACTAACAAGGTTATGCAAAATAAACAAGTATTGGACCAAAAACATTAGAACAAGCTAGAGGAAGCGCTTGGTATGACATAACATGAACACGTGCTCGCTTCGATTCTCCAAGTCGCCTAAATTGAGGATTTACCTACATTCGACAACAGAGCTTTTAAAAGTTAGCCATAATATCTATTTCGCTTACAATACTAACATTTTAGTTCCATTCGCTTACATACTTTCATTTCTTTTACGCATTCGATTACCCAATTAAATGGGTAATGGCATATACTCTCATAATGAGATTCAAGCATACCACTTACGACCCGATAACATCGGGTTAATTGCTTTCAACATAAATCTTTCGTTCTATCCGTATAACGGATTGAATCTTCATACATTCGTTATTGCATTCACGACCACACGTTATAAACGGATGGTACCTTATCCTTACTCGACTTGTTCAACTTGAACCGGTCGACTTGCATAGCCTATCATAACCTTCGTTAGCATAACCAAATCCGCAAGGGATTTGCTATCCACTTACTAATCACCATGTTCATTATAACAAGGGTTGTTCTTCATAATTATTAACAAAATTTAAGTAAGGTTTTGTATGCAACGGAACATACCTCGATCTTGTGAGCCTTCCGATTTCTTAGTACTTGAACCTTCTTCCTTCACGCCTATATCAACACATCCATTCATTCATTTAGTACCCCAAATTTCATTCCATTATTTTCCAAATTACACATAATTGTTCTTTCAAGCATTTCATCAAACACTTGGCGGGTTTCGCATTTTCGGGACATTTACTCATCTAACTAAAACGTGTTTTTAGGCTAGTTCTTTTAATCATTCAACAATAATCAAGCAAACCTTATTCTATATCAATTTATCTCGTGTTTATACATCATCCACAAAATTATACATCAATGATTCACATGCATGACACTACATGATCATCCTAATTCATACCACAACTTCATAAGTGGGTTTTTACTAAAATCTTTCAAATAACCTAGTATCATACATGATTCTTGTTCTAGAAGGATTTCCTAACTCAGATTTCTCACATTCAAACACAATAATTCAAGATTGGGTTGAACCCATCATTCAACAAATCATGATTTCAGAAAATTAAACTTACCACTTTAGAAATTGAGGTTAGCTACTCGCATTTAAGGGTTCATGCATTAGATTTCTCCATTGATTCAAGTTCAATTGCTTAATTTTCTTGATACTATGGTTTCCCCTCTTGTCCTGCTTCCTGTTCGATCGACCAGAACCCCAATTGTGGGTGTTTTTCATTTTTTTTGTTTATTAGTAAAACCCTTCTAGTTTACTAATTACACATTGAACCCTTCCATTTTGAAAGAGTGTTTAAATTAGGTTTTCCCCCATAAACTAACTACCATGTTGCCATATTCCATTAACTAAGTTAAATTCTTTATTTATTTGCACTTATCATAATACTAAACATTTTTTGGGTGTTACAACTTATGCCTAGTTAACGTTTTTGGGGTGTTACAAGTCTACCCCCCTTAAAAGAGGTTTCGTCCCCGAAACCTTCCTCATTCCAACTAGACCAATTCTACTCCTACTTTTTCGTCTTTTCATTCACGATGCTTACTACAACATAGATGCATTCGAGATCTTGGCAAGAGTTTCTTTCATGCATAAACGTCTTTGTACGCATTGTCCCTCCGTTCTTAAATCAAGTAAATTACTTTCATAATCACCTATAAGTCAGAATCTGATCCAGGGCTCTTATTAGTGTCGTTTTCACTTTATAATGCCAGTTCCTAGCATACATCATCACTAGCGATTCGTTCATTGGAATTTATTCCAATGTATACTATTGGTCGTACAAGCTTATGCTTACGGCTTGTTTCTATCTTTCTAAATAAGCGTAACATATTCATACATTTACTAATATAAATAAATCGATTTATTTTATTCCGCACACGAATCATGCACGACATAATTCATTATTGTAATTATAAGCAACCCCATCATCCCATTACTAACGTTCTTCCAATTACTTTCTTGCTCATATGAGGGCTTAGCACAACATTATACGTATACTATAGACATTTAATGACTTAGTGGTACTAATACAAAGCTTCCCACTTCCTAATTACTTTTTCATACTTAATACGAGTATAAGGCATCATTCTACGGTTACCACCGTCGTTTGAACTAATTACAAGTTTGAGTTTTGCCTTGAATTTAATCCTTCGCACACTTTATTATTAGCTCCTTACATGAACTACTTATGATAACAACTAGGTATGTTGTGTACGAGCACCATACTAGCGTTTAACCAATTCAGCTCAAACTTTCATTTAAGGCCTTTAATTCTCCCTTTTAATGACATTCATACCTTCTCACGCTGACCATTACAGATCGATCCCTGTATAGCATACCATAATTATTCTACCATTCATTTGTTCACACTTACAAATAAATCTACGGATTCTTAATCATTAACTAAGAATTAAACATTTTACTAACCTCGCTTTCAATGTATAAGTCGGTTATCCGTATGCCGGATCGATCCGCTTCTTTATATGTACCTTCCGTACCAAAATTGGTCTCATTCATTCATGAAATATGCTCCCACTCGTGGGCATCCTTCCACTAGCTTCAATACTATCATTTCACTAAGAATTCTATCATATTTATCTATAAATAAATAGTTAGCACATAACCTTTCATAATTGTGTCCTACAGGGTGTTTGTTCGCCTATTGTCTCTTTCAAAATTTTCTTACGTACATGCTAAACATATCATACATTCCATTTCTTTTTATTGATTATCTCGCCAACTTTCGCAGTTTGACCTTTCAGTGTCAGATTAACACCCCCTTACCTATTGTGGTCGCATCGAGGTACACGTTCGTACCTTATACTTGAATAATTGCAAGGACTTCATTTATTTCGTTTGACCTTTTGGAAGTCTAATTGTAAATACATTCTCACATATGGGTAACAGTTATCCTATTATGACACACCATTCTTTAGTCGAGCCCTATGCTCCTATTAAAAATATAATCTTTTTACTCCTACCGGGCGGGTCAGAACCCTTGACTCGTCATTCATACTTTGCGACGGTTAATACTTTCCAAACTGTGACAATGCATGCCCATACATTATGCTCGCCTATAAGTAATAAACTTGACAAATCGAACATTAAATACCGGGTTCAAATGGCGATCGCCATTTGACCCGTATGACTCATTTGAGTCTCGTTTTTAGTTTCTATTCTTATTCGTTTAATCCGTCTTCATTTACGGATTCGAACTTTTAATTCATTACCTTTCATTCTTACTGGTTTGATCCGTGCTTGCTTACGGATTCAACCTTTCATTCCTTACATGGTCGAATCCATTTCTCAGATTCAAACATTTTCCTCCGTACCTTCCTTTCTTCTGCCGTATCATTTACCATGTCATTTCTTACTTACGAAACGTTTTCATATTATTCTTCTACATTCAACTTCGAGTGTTGGGTCCTAACACTTAATTCCATGTCCTATTTCATGTAGCGCGTCTCGACGCGACACTTTACATCCTATTTCTAGTGGTGTTCCCACCCTTCTTTCTTAAGTTTGTCTTACATTCAATCGTAGGCTTATACTTTTCATTCTTATCCTTCTTTCTTTCTTATATTGATCCGTTCCTTTAAGAATCGTTAGACCCCTTTTTGCTAGCTTGACCGGACATAAGTGAGGTGATTCTCATGTTTTTTTTCTCGAGCTTCGGTCAATACATGACCATCCCTTAATATACCATTTCCATTTGTTTGTTCACCGTATTAGGTGTTAATTCACCTACGTTCTCTAACATGTCTTTTACTAATGAGTATTCTACTTTACACGTTGTATTTCTTACGTAATACTTCCAGCATTTGTAAGTAACTATTATTCACTGACTTCTACAATATAACCTTTTAAGGTCAACCACCACCCAGTACTTTTGTATATAAGTATTATAGTACGGGTTGTTCTTACTTTCAATTCGAACACACTTACAAAACGCCTTTAGCTAACATCTGAACTATTATCCTTTCCATACTTTTCATTAACATTACCAAGTCCTCATTTATTTATACGTTCCACTTAATTTCAATTATTCTAACACGCATACATCTTTATGTAAATACATTCGAAGTGATTGCAAATTCACCTTCCTTTAGCGTCCATGTTCATGCTTACTTTATTACTTCCTCTTAACCCTTTTTGCCATCCATGCTCAAGTAAATTGACAGGATTCCCATCCTTACATATCAGTACTTTCGTAATATCATTAGTTTATGTGAGCATATATACGACTGTTCACTTTCTTTCTATTCATACGTTAATCGACTTTCGTTAGTAGAATTTCGTATAAGTGAGACGTTCATTAATAGTTATCTCATTTCAAATCCATACAACTAAACTATCATCCATCATAACACGTAATTCATCTAGTACGCAACACATTAACTCTTTACTTAAACAATTGTGTCTAATGGCCATCTCATGATATCCCTATACTGTTGACCTTCAGAAAGTCAACTGTCTCGTTTACACACTTCAAACCTTTGAACATGTTTTTATCTAAATATGGTAGGTCATAATAATAATATCATGCGTATCTCATACTCGTATTGTACGACATGTACAATTTACGTGATCCTCTAAACAAAACACATATACATTCACATACACGTATTTTCACATGCTAATGCTCCATGATTCTACAATTAGCAAATTTCATTCGAAACAACTATATAACATAATTTCAACATATCCTTTACTAATTAGCTCGTATGATTTACATTTAGCACATATTCGCCTCTTAATCATACTAAAGCAAATCATTAAATACACATAAGCATCACACCATTCATGTACAAGGTACAAGCCTCTAATGCATAATTCTATCAAAGCATACATTCATCCGAATTTTCATTCGAATTCCAACTCCACTTTATACATTCGTCATTCATTTCATGCCATTCCATATGTTACATTCGACTTTTATAAATTTTACTTTATCGCCGACGATCTACATAACTTATTATATCTTCTTATAACTTGACAGGAACATAAAACGGGCATTTCTGAGAAGTATGGTAACTTAAATCATAATACACAAGCTTCAATACATCATAGTTCATTAGTGCATAATTACTTCGTTCGTATTCTTATATTTTAAACTTTACCCGCTTTTTCAGCTTTCATCATTCTTTCGTGTCATTCGACACATTACCTTCGAGTTTTATAAATTTCTTTCTAACGTAACCACTAATCGTGGTTGCATATATCTTACTAGGCCTTATATAGACCCCACACGAACATTCATTAGGCTTTTGAACGACTTAGAAACTCATAATACGAAAACAAGACGAAACAAAACTTTTCAGCGGATTTGAATTCCGCTAGCTGTCGGCGACGACTTCACACCCCATCGGCGACGGGCTCTGTAAACGTGCGTCGCCCGTAAACGTCCGTAGACAACTAGCTAAGGCGTCAGCAAACATGAGGGCGTCGGCGACGGCATCATAGCCCATCGGCGACGACCCTTCCTTTGCTGAACCGCTGAAAAGTTTTGTCCAGACACATCTGTGTTGATTATCTGAGTACAATGTCACACAGCTGTGTCAGCCTTGCTACACACCCTAATCTCAGCAACAAGCATCAATGGTCCACACAGCTGTGTCACTTAACGACACAACTGTGTGCGACGCCAGATCTGATATAACCCAATGTTTAACTCCCATTATTACTATTTCACATACTTAACTTAAATATTTATCATAAACACACTATACATACTTGTATTAAACAAAAAACTTAAAGTTTTACCTCATTGGCGATCTCGGAGCGAGCATACTTTTGCACGAGCCGTCGGTTTGAGTTCAAGCACTATTACTCTTGCTCGAATCCCTCAAAGCTAGGCTCTGATACCAACTTGTAATAACCCCACTTTTTGTTTATGAAATAATGACCAAAATTCTGCTAGAAACATAACCTTTAAATGTACTAATATCATTATTTCATAATTTTACAAAATTTGGGCATGACCCGTCCGTAAAACGGATATACCCCTATTTTTACCATAAACAATCTAAATACAATTCTACGATTCGTTCGACAAAATACTACCAAAAAAAACCAAGACAACATGTTTTAGAAAAAGTATGACTACTAACAAGGTTATGCAAAATAAACAAGTATTGGACCAAAAACATTAGAACAAGCTAGCGGAAGCGCTTGGTATGACATAACATGAACACGTGCTCGCTTCGATTCTCCAAGTCGACTAAATTGAGGATTTACCTACATTCGACAACAGAGCTTTTAAAAGTTAGCCATAATATCTATTTCGTTTACAATACTAACATTTTAGTTCCATTCGCTTACATACTTTCATTTCTTTTACGCATTCGATTACCCAATTAAATGGGTAATGGCATATACTCTCATAATGAGATTCAAGCATACCACTTACGACCCGGTAACATCGGGTTAATTGCTTTCAACATAAATCTTTTGTTCTATCCGTATAACGGATTGAATCTTCATACATTCGTTATTGCATTCACGACCACCAGTTCTAAACGGATGATACCTTATCCTTACTCGACTTGTTCAACTTGAACCGGTCGACTTGCATAGCTTATCATAACCTTCGTTAGCATAACCAAATCCGCAAGGGATTTGCTATCCACTTACTAATCACCATGTTCATTATAACAAGGGTTGTTCTTCATAATTATTAACAAAATTTAAGTAAGGTTTTGTATGCAACGGAACATACCTCGATCTTGTGATCCTTCCGATTTCTTAGTACTTGAACCTTCTTCCTTCACGCCTATATCAACACATCCATTCATTCGTTTAGTACCCCAAATTTCATTCCATTATTTTCCAAATTACACATAATTGTTCTTTCAAGCATTTCATCAAACACTTGGCGGGTTTCGCATTTTCGGGACATTTACTCATCTAACTAAAACGTGTTTTTAGGCTAGTTCTTTTAATCATTCAACAATAATCAAGTAAACCTTATTCTATATCAATTTATCTCGTGTTTATACATCATCCACAGAATTATACATCAATGATTCACATGCATGACACTACATGATCATCCTAATTCATACCACAACTTCATAAGTGGGTTTTTACTAAAATCTTTCAAATAACCTAGTATCACACATGATTCTTGTTCTAGAAGGATTTCCTAACTCAGATTTCTCACATTCAAACACAATAATTCAAGATTGGGTTGAACCCATCATTCAACAAATCATGATTTCAGAAAATTAAACTTACCACTTTAGAATTTGAGGTTAGCTACTCGCATTTAAGGGTTCATGCATTAGATTTCTCCATTGATTCAAGTTCAATTGCTTAATTTTCTTGATACTAGGGTTTCCCCTCTTGTCCTGCTTCCTGTTCGATCGACCACAACCCCAATTGTGGGTGTTTTCATTTTTTTTGTTTATTAGTAAAACCCTTCTAGTTTACTAATTACACATTGAACCCTTCCATTTTGAAAGAGTGTTTAAATTAGGTTTCCCCCCCATAAACTAACTACCATGTTGCCATATTTCATTAACTAAGTTAAATTCTTTATTTATTTGCACTTATCATAATACTAAACATTTTTGGGGTGTTACAACTTATGCCTAGTTAACGTTTTTGGGGTGTTACAAGAAGACCCACTGTGAAAACAACTGTGAGGAGTTTCATGATTCACAGTATTTGAACTTTCTGTAGAAAATGCTGTTCTTGGTGATCCAGCCTTTGGAGTTCTCCTCTGAAATACAGCTCCACATTCTGCTGATAGGCTGAATTGTTGATTTTTGATTTCTTGATCTCCAACTCGTGGCTTTCTAGTCTTTCAATTAGCAAATCCACTGTAAACTCTTCAGGCTTGATTGTATTCTTCAACATCAAGGCAAAGTATTGCCAATCTTGCTCATTCGGCAATGAATCGAACAATTTGTCGACCAACTCCTCTTGAGTGTATGTGATTTTGTGTCTTGCCAGTTCCATCTTCAAATGCCCAAATCTCTCGATCATTTTACAAATAGATTCATTTTTCATACAACCAAATAAATCAAATTCTTTACATAACAGTTTCTTTTTGTTTTTCACAATTTCAGAAGTACCTACACATTTTCTCTCTAAAGCTTCCCACAAACTTTTCGATGTTTTCTCTTGTTCAAGTAGCGAAATAATATCTTCTCTTACTGGGACTATTTTATCAAAGTAATCAGTAAGCAGTTTAAAGTGTCAATTGTTATCAAGCACAGTCATTAAGCACATAATTAAAATTAATTAATTGTACGGATACCTGTAATTGTGAGGGTTGTCACAGTATTCAATTAAAAAAGCGTAGGTAACAATCTACTGAAAGGCTCTAGTATGGAATGATGGCATAAAACCAATTAGAATGCTAACGGGTCATACTTAAGTCGTAGACTTAGATCGGCTAGCTTAAGGTATTAAAACGGTACGATACGCTCGATTAAGCGTTGACTGGAATAGAATGCAGTTTAAACCCAACAAATACTAAGACTTGTATAATTGGGTAAACTAATTGTAGGATCGCTGTTTGACCCAAACGAGTCATTCAGAAGAGTTGTTTATCCGTGTCAAAGGCGGAATCAATGAAACGGACGCTCAATTCAATTTAAATGTCTCTATTATTGATATGAAACTGTTTTACAACCTGGAGACAATCCGGCAGAGCTTCGCTACTCAGATCCGAACCTTACAAATGAAATAACCAAGTGCCCTATATATACTACTAGTGATTTCGCTTGAACATGCATGATGCACTTTCAAGCGGAATCAGTTGTTTCTGATTCGCTTGAAATGTGCATTGTGCAGTTTCAAGCGGAATCACCTCCTATTACATGAAATTCTGATTCTTGCACCTCGGACACTGATTATCCTATTTAATCCTATTACATGATACAAGACGAAGTCAATAGACATAGTGCACTAACATACTTTCTAGGAATTGAGATAATGTCGCAACCCTCGTCCCCTAACAAAACCCGGGAACGGGCGGCCGCAGCCAGTTTGGGTGGTATCGGTGTTTTATCCATTATGGCAGCGGAAATTTCACCAGGACCGTAGTTAGGAAATGTTTTATCAGAGTAAATACCACACCTTTAATATATTAAATACATGGAAAAAATCCCAAGTTTCAAGTACACACATTTTCATAGGGATAAACCCTATTTTATTTAATAAAAACATCTATTTATTTTAGGTAACTTTATTGCCACTTTTTCAAGCCTTCAGTGCTGTCCAGCTGGCTTCTATTTGGCTTTCACATTTTGTTTTACCTGAAACGCGTTTTAAAAATATTTTGTCAGTGGGAAATACTGGTGAGTGAATCCCAGTTTAATCAAGTTTAAGTAAAAACCATTGTGCAGTATTGAGGGCAGTCGCGTAATTACATTTGTTTACAAGTCATACCAATTACCACCCATGGTACTGTCATCTCGACTTATAGTCATGTTACTCCTTGCAAGGTAGTAACAAATTTTGTATACAAAACCCCAAATATACCGACGATAATTGTATCCTTACAAATACTCAATAACTGTTTAATATATAATTAATCATGTGAGGTTTTGTAAAAACAGTTTACAAAAAGGAGATTACTCACATTGTTGTCTTAGGTTTTCTGTAAGGGTGTCCTGGTGATTATCTATAAATTACACAAATGCACACGCATTAGTATAATAACCCATTTTAACATTAGTAATACCCTCCCCAAGACGACATTCCAACGACTACGTCGGGCAGAACCACGACAGCCGTTACGGAACCCTAAATCAATCGGGCAGCGTATCTAATACGTATCCAGGGGTTATGAAACTTACAACGGAGCAGAACTTCGTTATTTAGGGGGTATAATACCCGGGTATAGTGCCTACACTATAGAAATAGAGAGAGAAAGTTGAAAGATTGAACGAGTTGGATTGAAGGCCGATCAAGGCAATTTGTAGGGCTGGTCGACAGGTCCGTCGCGCCCCGCGACGAAGGAAGGCAGATCCTTCGCGGGCCGCGACGTAGGGAGTCTAGGGCATAGCCTTGCCCGGTCATGCACGTAGGTTCGACACGCTTCAGACATGTGGCGGCAGGGGGAGCGGCCTCGTGGCTAGGCGCTCGCGCCCCGCGAACGATCAGACATAGTCTGTCGCGGACCGCGACAGACTCAAATAATTTGTTTTTATTTTATTTTTTAGTACATATGTTATTTTGGGCTCGGTTTTCACATACGGGGTATGTTTTAAGACATATAGGGGCATTCTAATTATATTAGGGGTGTCGAAAATAATTTTGGAGGGTTGTTATATCCTCTCCACCTTGTTTTAGAACTCGTCCTCGAGGTTTACTGGAATAGGTGTGGATATTTCCTTTGCATCTCTGATTCAAGCTCCCAAGTGTATTCTGGTCCTCTCTTGGAATCCCATTTTACTTTGACCAAAACTAATCTCTTGTGTTTGAGATTCTTGACTTTCCTGTCTTCAATCTGTAGAGGCTTTTCTACAAACTTAAGCTTTTCATTTACCTCTATATCCTTAAGAGGTACTACCAGTGATTCATCAGCTAAGCCCCTTTTGAGATTACATACATGAAAGACATCATGTATTCCTGCCATTTTCTCTGGCAGTTGTAGCTGATAGGCTGTTGTTCCTATCCTTCTGATAATCTCAAAAGGTCCAACATACCTGGGGCTTAGTTTTCCTCTCTTGATGAATCTGACTACTCCTTTCCAAGGAAAGACTTTCAATAATACCTTGTAACCTACCTGAAATTCTAACGGCTTGCGTCTGTTATCAGCGTAGCTCTTTTGTCGATCGCGTGCTGCTTTCAGTCGTTCCTAGACTTGAATGATCTTGTCGGTTGTTTCTTGTACTATTTCAGGTCCAGATAATTGCTTTTCCCCAACTTCTGCCCAAAAGACTGGGGTTCGGCACTTTCGTCCATAAAGTGCTTCGAATGGTGCAACATTGATACTTGTGTGATAACTGTTATTATAAGAAACTTCTATTAAAGGTAAGTGTTCATCCCAATTACGTCCGAAATCAACTACACAAGCTCTAAGCATATCTTCCATTGTCTGAATTGTCCTTTCGCTTTGTCCGTCCGTTTGAGGATGATAAGTTGTGCTTAGATTCAACTTGGTTCCCATTGCTTTTTGGAAGCTTGCCCAAAAATGAGAGGTAAAACGGCTATCCCTATCAGAAACAATTGATAAAGGAATTCCATGTAATGAAACTATTTCATTTACATATAGCTTAGCTAACTGTTCCATACTGAAAGTTTCCTTCATTGGTAGGAAATGAGCTGACTTAGTTACACTGTCTACAATCACTCAGATTGTATCATTACCTTTCCTTGTTATGAGTACTTTAGTAACAAAATCCATTGTTATTAATTTACATTTCCAAACTGGCATTTCTAACTGCTGTAACAAACCTGAGGGTTACTGGTGCTTAGCTTTGAATTGTGAACAAGTTAAACACTTAGAAACATAAGCTGCTATATCTTTCTTCATTCCTATCCACCATAAATTCTTTCTTAAATCCTGATACATTTTATCACTTCCTGGATGCATCGTATACTTAGACTTATGGGCTTCTTCTAATATACGGTGGCGCATGTTTCCTAATTTAGGTATCCACATTCTTTTCTTATGGAATCTCCAAATTCCATCGGTTCCTTGTTCTAATTCCTTAATCATTCCTTTTAATTTTTCAGTATCATCCTTGATTACCGATTCTTGTTCTTTTCTAATTTGCTCATTTAAATCTACTTGTAGATTTAATTTAAGAGAACGTACCCTTTTTGGCTTTTCATGATACTTTCGACTTAAAGCATCGGCCACTACATTTGCTTTTCCTGCATGATACTGTATATTACAATCATAATCACTAAGTATTTCCATCCAGCGTCTTTGCCTCATATTCAGCTCCTTTTGCCCAAAAACATACCTTAAACTCTTATGATCGGTGAAAATGGTAAACTTACTACCGTAAAGGTAATGTCTCCAAATCTTAAGGGCAAAAATTATAGCTCCTAATTCCAGATCATGGGTTGAATAATTCTCTTCATGATTCTTAAGTTGTCTAGATGCGTAAGCTATAACCTTTTGGCGTTGCATCAATACACATCCATAACCTAACTTAGAAGCGTCACAATAAACTACAAAGTCTTCAGTTCCTTCTGGTAATGCTAATATGGGTGCATGGGTTAGTCTTTGCTTAAGAATTTTAAAAGCTTCTTCCTGTTTTGGTCCCCATTCACCCTTAATGGATTTACAGGTTAACTTAGTTAAGGGAATGACTATTCTAGAAAAATCTTGAATAAATCTTATATAGTAACCGGCCAATCCTAAGAAACTTCTAACCTCGGTTGGTGATTCAGGGGTTTTCCATTTGGTAATTGCCTCGATCTTGGTAGGATCCACATAAATTTCTTCACGATTGACTAGATGTCCAAGAAACTGTACCTGTTCTAACCAGAATTCGCACTTCAAAAACTTAGCATAAAGCTTTTCCTTTCTTAGTAAAATTTGAAGTGCGTGCAAATGCTCTGCATGTTCCTCCTTACTCTTAGAGTAAATGAGAATATCATCTATGAAGACGATTATGAATTTGTCCAAATATGGCTTACATATTCGGTTCATCATGTCCATAAATGCAGCTGGGGCATTGGTTAAACCAAATGGCATGACAGCAAATTCATAATGGTTGTACCTTGTTCTAAATGCGGTCTTAGGAATGTCCTCTTCCTGTACCTTTAATTGATGACATCCTGATCTTAAATTGATTTTCGAGAAAAATCGAGCTCCTTGCAACTGGTCGAATAAATCATCGATTCTTGGTAATGGATACCGATTCTTAATCGTGACTTTGTTCAATTCACGGTAATCAATGCACATACGCATCGATCCGACTTTCTTTTTAACGAATAAAATCAGTGCTCCCCATGGCGATGAGCTTGGCTGTATTCCAACAATTCGTCTAATTGTTTCTTCAGTTCTTGCATTTCTGCAGGTGCCAAACGGTAAGGTGCTTTGGCAATTGGTGCTGTTCCTGGTAGCAGATGGATTCTGAATTCAACTTCTCGCAGTAGTCTTGGCAATTCTTCTGGAAACACATCTGGAAACTGGGATACTACTGGAATATCCTTTAGTTCTTTTCCTTTAGTGTTAGTGATTATGGAAATCAGATACAGTAAAGATCCTTTTCTTATATAACTTGTTGTTTTCATCACAGAGATGAATTTCGTGGATCTAGATAGCTTATCTCCTTTAATTGTGATCTTTTCACCCCTTGGTGAATTTACTTGAATTGACTTTTGATCACATAAAATACGGGCTTTATTGGCTATTAACCAATCCATTCCTAATACAACATCAAATCCTGCCAGATTCATTGGGTAAAGGTTTGCAATAAACTTTTGATTTAAAAATTCTATTTTTGCTCCCTGCAAAATTTCAGATATCCTAACGGTTTCCCCATTTGCTGTCTCTACTACACATTCTTGTGGGAGTTTAGTTAATGATTGATTTAGAAGTTTGCAAAACGAAGTATTAATAAAACTTTGGTTCGCCCAGAGTCAAATAATACTTTAGCAAAGACATCATTAACTAAAAACGTACCGATTATCACGTCTGGAATCATCTTAGCTTCATCTGCCGCCAGAACAAATGCTCTAGCATTTTTAGTGTTCTTGTTGCCCATGGCTGGAACTAGTTTCGGACAGTTGGGCTTGATGTGGCCTTTTTCTCCGCAGTTGAAGCACATCCCATTATTAGGTTTCCTCCTGCAATCTTCTTCCTTGTGTCCTGGTATCTTACAGAAATTGCAGTAAGTGGAGCATTTTCCCGAATGCTTCTTCTTGCAGGCTTTGCAGTAGGGTGCAAAGGTAGAACCTACATTCCTACGGTTTGAATTTCCATAACGAAATTCTTGGGTAAGTCTCTGAGCTAGGTTCCTTCTCTGGTCTTCTTCTCGTGTACGTACTAACTCATTTGTCAAGGTATTTTCTAGTTCTATGGCTTCTTCTATGGTTTGAGGTCTAGCTGCCTTGACTACATGCCTAATCTCCCCGATTAATCCCCAGATGTAACGGGAGATTAATACTGGTTCTGGTGATGCAAGGGTTGGCACTATTCTAGCATATTCAAAGAATGTAGTAGTATAACCCTTACTATCTACTCCAGTCATCTTAAGGTTTAGGAACTTATTTGCTATCTGTTCCTTTTCATTGGGAGGGCAAAATTTCCTTTCTACCATATTCTTAAATTCCTCCCATTCCATGTTGTAAACCTTATCACTTCCCCTTGACTGGAAGATAGTGTTCCACCATTCTAAGGCTTAGTTCTTAAACAGATTGGAAGCAAACATTATCTTGTCCTCTTCAGCACACTTGCTTATTTTTAAAACAACCTCAGTTTTTTCTATCCAGCGTAGAGTTGCAATGGGTCCTTCATTGCTCGAGAATTCTATTGGTTTGCAGGACCAGAATTCTTTATAAGAACAACCATAAGGCATGGTTCTTCTTCTTTTGGGAATGAGCGCTTGAAGTACAGGTCCATTGTTCACGCTGGGTTCAGGTCCAGTTGGTCGCTTACTGCTATGCTTACTTTTATTATCAGCTTCCTTAACAGTTTGGATAATAAATGGCATTGCATCTATGATTCCTTGTGCCATTATGTGTTGGATGGCACTATTATCCACTTGGTTTCCATTGTTATTGTTGTTTGGATTCTCATTAATTGGGTTATTGTCGTTCTGGTTATTATCATTCTGGTTTTCCTGGTTCACTTCGTTGTCCATCTGAATTTTAAACATTTACCACATATTAATATTACAAAATAATATTTAATACAAACAATCACACGGCACACATGTTGATCAAAAATGTCGAGCATTGCGACTTACTCTTTTATATATATATATATATATATATATATATATATATATATATATATATATATATATATATATATATATATATATATATATATATATATGCATCTATTACAAACCAGAACTGGAAATCAAAGTTACAATACAACTGAAATGGAAATTATACTATTAATAGTGGCATCCGTAGTTTTTTTTTTTCATACACACATATCATATATTATTATATTATATTATATTATTATTATTACCACCTCCACTATCACTTTCACGGATATAGATTCATCCAGAAATCCATATTGCGCTCGTCGTACTTCTAGACGAGTCGCTCTCCCACCTGTCTCATCATCTCGCTACTTTCTAAGATTTCCTCACCGAATGTCCTGAGTTCTTGCACATTTTCTGCACTCATTAGGGGTGCAGGTTCTGGTACTGGGTTCGGAATCTAGGGCATGGGTTCCTGGTACGGGTATGGATTCTCTAAAATTTCCCTAATGTACTGATCACTATCGTAGTAGGGATCTAGAGGGTCCAAACCTGGGTATGCTCCTATATTCGGCATGGGCATGTCTTCTGGTATGGGGTAACGTTGCGCATAGTCCCTATTGTCGTCCCACCATGAGTCATACTTTGGGTCTAAGGGATTGGGTGCTGGTACCCTAGGTAACTCTTCTGGGTTAAAATCATGCATTACAACTTGATTTTCAGGGTTGTTTTCTATCTCCATTGGCTGGTTAGGAAATGGTGGTAGTGATTGGGGTGCTATCAGTTGCTCCAGGTTAGGGTCGGCTGCAGTTGTTGCTAGGATATGAAAGTTGGCTAAACCCCTATTAATCATGTCCTAGTCGTGGGCATCTGTCTCTCTTTTAGGGGCTGGTAGGGCTCGCTGTTCTTGTAACTTTTTCATTCGTTTCCTACGTTCATGTGCTCCCCTACTGAACCATCCTCTCTTTTTAAGGGGGAATGGCTCTTCAGACTGAGCCATAAACATGAATAATCCTTCTTCATTATCAGCAGAATACCCTGAGAGGGCAGGTTGTGAAGAGGCACCTTCGCTTCTAGGCGAACCGGACAACTGACGGTACGCGTCGGACGGTCCTTGGTCGCTCATATTGTAAACTAACAAATCGTCAAATAACACATAACAATAAAATACAATTATGCACGTAGTTCTGTAATTTATTTCCTAACATATTGGATAATATTTTTGGTATCAGCAGAACACTTCTGTGGCTGAATCAGTGGCTTAGCTTTGATACCACCTTCTGTCGCAACCCTTGTCCCCTAACAAAACCCGGGAACGAGCAGCCGCGGCTAGTTTGGGTGGTATCAGTGTTTTATCCATTTTGGCAGCGGAAATTTCATCAGGACCGTAGTTAGGAAATATTTTATCAGAGTAAATACCACACCTTTAATATATTAAATACATGGGAAAATCCCAAGTTTCAAGTACACACATTTTCATAGGGATAAACCCTATTTTATTTAATAAAAACATCTATTTATTTTAGGTAACTTTATTGCCACTTTTCCAAGCCTTCAGTGCTGTCCAGTTGGCTTCTATTTGGCTTTCACATTTTGTTACCTGAAACGCGTTTTAAAAATATTTCGTCAGTGGGAAATACTGGTAAATGAATCCCAGTTTAATCAAGTTTAAGTAAAAACTATTGTACAGTATTGAGGGCGGTCGCGCAGTTACATTTGTTTCCAAGTCATACCAATTACCACCCACGGTACTGTTGTCTCGACTTATGGTCATGTTGCTCCTCGCAAGGTAGTAACAAATTTTGTATACAAAACCCCAAATATACCGACGATAATTGTATCCCTACAAATACTTAATAACTGTTTAATATATAATTAATCGTGTGAGGTTTTGTAAAAACAGTTTACAAAAAGGAGATTACTCACATTGTTGTCTTAGGTTTTCTGTAAGGGTTTCCTGGTGATTATCTATATATTACACAAATGCACACGCATTAGTATAATAACTCATTTTAACATTAGTAATACGCTCCCCGAGACGGCATTCCAAGTTACGGAACCCTAGATCAATCGGGCAGCGTATCTAATACGTATCCAGGGGTTATGATACTTACAACGGAGCAGAACTTCGTTATTTAGGGGGGGTATAATACCCGGGTATAGTGCCTACACTATAGAAATTGAGAGAGAAATTTGAAAGATTGAACGAGTTGGACTAAAGGCCAATCAAGGCAATTTATAGGGCTGGTCGACAGGTCCGTCGCGCCCCGCGACGAAGGAAGGCAGGGCCTTTGCGGGCCGCGACGTTGGGAGTCTAGGGCATAGCCTTGGCCGATCATGCACGTAGTTTCAACACGCTTCAGACACGTGGCGGCAGGGGGAGCAGCCTCGTGGCTAGGCGCTCGCGCCCCGCGAAGGATCAGACGTAGTCTGTCGCGGGTCGCGACAGACTCAAATAATTTGTTTTTATTTTATTTTTTATTATATATGTTATTTTGGGCTCGGTTTTCACATACGGGGTATGTTTTAAGACATATAGGGGCATTCTAATTATATTAGGGGTGTCGAAAATAATTTTGGAGGGTTGTTATAGATAAAAATGATAAGGTTAAACTCGTTTTGGTAAACTTATGCAAACTAGTTACATAAGTCTAACCGTACGCGTATAGGCGATAACGATTAACCGGATGAGTCATGAACAAGTTCCATATGTCAATATACTTTAACCAAGTTTTAATATCAGTAGGATATTAACTTGTATGCCCGTTAAGGTTTTAAAATCAAATTATGCCTCACAAGGGCGTTTTGGTCATTTAGCGACGTATAAAAGGAACTTGCATATAAACTAATGTTATGACCATGAACATTCTGGAAAAATAATTAATTTGTGATACAATATCAGTAGAATATCAAACATATGTGTGTTTTATAGTTTAAGACCAAACTATGCACCGTAGGGGCATTTTGGTTATTTCACACATAGTTTGAAAGCTTTTTTAGGATTCTGAGTTTATACATGTACCTACTATAAAAATATTTTAAATAAGTTCAAACATCAGGAGGTAACAAGTCTTGGTTGATAAATATGGTTTAAAACCCTATTATGCACCAAAAAGGCGTTTAAGTCGTTAAATGACGATATTTACGATCTCATGTCAAAACAGAAGTTATGACTAGGTTTATATTGTTAAAATATGTTATTTAATATAACATATCAGTAGGTAAAAGGTTTTGTATGGAAATCATGATTAAAACCATTTTAAGTGTCATAAGGGTATTTTCGTCATTTAAAGACAAAATACAAGAACTTGTACTTAAACTCAGATTAGAGTGAATTTCAAGTTTTGTCCTTTATCTTTAGACCACTTTGCAAGTTTTGTCCTTTATGTTTAAATTTGACGAGTTTTGTCCTTTATGTTTAAAAATCAAGCACGTTTTGTCCTTTATGCTTGATTTTTAAGGACAAAACGTGCTTGATTTTTTAAACATAAAGGACAAAACATGTTTGATTTTTAAACATAAAGGGTAAAACGTGCTTGATTTTTAAACATAAAGGACAAAACTCGTCAAATTTAAACATAATGGACAAAACTTGCAAAATGGCCTAAAGATAAAGGACAAAACTTGAAATTCACTCCTCAGATTATAAACTGACTTGATATCCTAAATAATTCTAATTATGATATTATATCAGTAGATAATGAGTTTGGTATAATAAATTATGTTTGAAACCATTTTAGGTGCTGAAAGGTCGTTTCGGTCACTTAAAAACATAATTTACGATATTATACAAAAACTCAATTTATGATCAGTTTAGTAACATCATTATAAGTTAATTACTTTAACATATCAGTACATAAATCATTTGCAAGTTCATTAGTGATTAAAAACTTGTTTTTAATAAAAGGGTAAAATAGTCAAAGTATGGCATAATAACGGAAACTTGCATAAAACTCAGATTACTATTATGATCATGTAATATAGCCTTAGAGGGTTATGCTACATTATAATACGATCATAATGGAACCTTAAATCAATAGCAAACTAATTTAATTCGGTTCAGAATCGAAAGTCGAACCGACCCTAAAACTGAAATTGACGAGCCGAACATGTTTACACATGTCCTAATAATTATTACCAAGTTGCTTAAGTGTTAAAACATAATTTAGGACACCTACACTATCAAATTATGATTATTTCAAAAACTGACCCGTTTGACTTTTTAATATTAATAACTTTGATCCGTCAACTGACCAAGCAAACGTGATTTTCAGGAGGTGCCCTTTTGAGGGATTAACACCTACCTCATTACGATCACGTAGCCATGTTCGCCTCGAACAATGGCTGGACCATTTAGGTCTAAACTATAACAACCCTCCAAAATAATTTTCGACAACCCTAAAATAATTAGAATGCCCCAATATGTCTTAAAATACACCCCGTATACGAAAACCGAGCCCAAAATGCCATATATAATTAAAAATAAAATAAAAATCAAGTTTTAAGGGCGCTCGCGGACCGCGAAGGCTTTGCCTTCGGCCTACGCGGGGCGCGACAGATAGGCGAGCAGGCTGCACCCGATGCTGCCACATGTCGGGTGGTGTGTCGAGACTACGAGTGCTGACTAGTCATAGCTAGGCCCTACAACCCTATGTCGCGGGCCACGTAAGACCTTGGCGTGGTCTTCGCGGGGCCCGACAAACCCCCTGAGCAGCCCTATAATTAGCAACGAGGGGTTCAGTCGACAAATCGTTCACACAATTTCTTTTTCTCTCGAATTTCATAAGTGTAGAAGCTATATTCGGGTAGTATACCCCCTAATTAGCGAAGCCCTGCCTCGTTGTAAGTATCATAACCCCGGTTACGTATTAGATACGTTGCCCGATTGATCCAGGGTTCCGTAATGGCTGTCGAGATTCTACCCGACGTAGTCGTTGGAATGCCGTCTCGCGGAGGGTATTACTAATGTAAATATTGGGTTATTATACTAACGCGTCTGCATTTGTGTAAATAATAGATAATGACCAGGAAATCCTAAAGGAAAACCCTAAGACAGCAATGTGAGTAATCCTCCTTTTTGCAAACTGTTTTTACAAAACCTCAAATATTTTATATTATATTAAACAGTGATTGAGTATTTGTATTCTACAATTATCGTCGGTATGTTGAGGTTTTGTATACAAAATTTGTTACTACATTGTGAGTAGTAACATGACCACAAGTCGGGTTGACAATACCGTGGGTGGTAATTAAAGTAGATGGAAACATATGTAATTGCGCGACCGCCCTCAATACTGTAAAATGGTTTTTTTACTTATCTTGATTAAACTGAGATTCACTCACCAGTATTTCCCACTGACAAAATGTTTTTAAACGCGTTTCAGGTAACAAAATGTGAAAGCCAAATAGAAGTCAGCTGGACAGCACTGAAGACTTGGAAAAGTGGCTATAAAGTTACCTAAAATAAAGAGCTGCTTTTATTAAATAAAATAGGATTTATCCCTATGAAAATGTGTGTACTTAAAACTTGGGATTATTCCCACATGTTTAATATTAGGAAAGTGTGGTATTTTACTCTGATAAAATATTTCCTAACTACAGTCCTGATGAAATATCCGCTGCCAAATTGATAACCACCGATACCACTGAAACTGGTCGCGGTCGCCCGTTCCTGGGTAACTAGGGGACAGGAGTTGCGACATAAACCGAAATTCAAAGCATTTATCGAAAATGCTTGACTTTCGGCTTTTAAAAGCCTACAAACGAAAATGCAGGAGGTAGGAGCACTTACAAGTGGTCCTAGCACGAAATGAACTCAACAAGAGGCTCCCTTTAGCTGAGAATCTCCAGGAGGATGAGAAGAATGTGTTTGAAGAAGGTGCAAGTTGTGAAGTGTTGCAACACTTCTATTTATAGTTGTGGAGAGTAAATGTTGGACCGGTTTGCGACCCTAAACTGTCACACCCCGAATTTCCATGTGTCACCGGTGGGCCCGGTGGGGGAGTATCGTGACGTAGTTGATACCATCATTGTCAAACAACACAAATTTATAATGCACAGTGGAAGCAATAGAAATAGATTTATTTCAACCATCAAATGTAATGTTTAAGTATCACAAGTAGTCGAAATAGATCCACAGGCGGATCGGAATAAAAAGAAGAAAATTGTTCAACAGATATATGCATCCCAAAGCTTGCGAGACTCTATGATGCTAAGGACAAACCAGCCTATTACGTGTTTTGGTCAAAAATTACCGAAGCAATTAAGTGATCAAATTAGTTAAGTGAGGTAGTGTGCTAAAAAATGTGTTGAAAATATGTTGGTTAAGTTGTTTAGAAAAACAGTATTCAGAATACGGCTCAGGATATTGAGCTGTATTTACGATCAAACAATGAGCAAAAAAGTAAAGGGCTTGACACGAGATGTACGAGGAAAGCCCTTGATCAATCTAGATCGCCGGCATAAAACCTCGGGAGCTGACAATCGCAGCTGCCTTGTTCTTCTTATTGCTTCAAACTTCAGGATACAGTGCAGGATATGATACGGATCAACTAAGTGTTACAATGAGATTTGAGTACAAGTGTTTGTGTGTAGTGGTTGCTAGTAGCTAGAGAGCAAAGAGTGTGAGTGAAAGTGTGTGAAAAGTTGTGTCTACCTATGATCCGATCGCCCCTTTATATAGTTACAAAAAACAAACTAACTCTCCTATTATTCCGGGATGCTGGGAATATTCCATTCTGAACGTTGGGGGACTCTTTCTACTTGTTTTCCACGTGCTTATTGACTACAAAACCGGGTCTTCAGCTCATATAACCGTTACAATGTCAATAACATTGACCAACATCCGATATTCTCGCGGAATATGCCTTTCTGACCGTTACAAGACCCATTCTTCCACCATCAACGTCCATTTTTCAACCACCTTGAGCGAATCTTCAGGTAGATCAAGTCTTTTAACGTTGGTACCTTGCAACCAACGTTTTACAAGCCAATCGTTAGTAATAGTCAGGATACTGCCTCATGATATTACCAATATCCTAGCCCGGTATCCTGATACGGTATCCTGATCCGGTATCCTGATCTGGTATCCTGATCATATACAACTAATGAAAAATCAAGATACAAAATCAGGATATGGGCTCAGAATTTCACCCATAACAATTGTCCCCAAAAATATAACTGTTGGATATCATGATTCCAACGGATATTTTTTTTTTAGTCATTCCAACGTGTCTGGTAAGGATATCTGTTTTAAATATTCCTGCATAGGTTTGGTTACTTCAGAATACTATCATGTAATGAAATTAGAATTACTCCCTTTTACGCAGATTCCATCAAGGACCCTGCTACTTTTGATCCAGATGAGCTTGACAGCTTTTCTAAGCCTGTCTTGGTGAAAAAAGGAGCCATATGTTGCCATCAGCTCTAAGTCCTCTGCTGCCACTGCCAAAGGTTTCTCTTATGGTGACCTTGGCTTCATGGAATTCATTGAGCCCATGATCTCCTTCCCTAATAAGGTAAGTATCCAGATCCTGTATCTCGTACACATATACTGAACCTGTATCCTGGTTAGTTTGTGTTTAGTGATAACTGTATTTTGTAGGGTCTAAATTATCTTGTCGTCCTGCACTTAGAACAATTTTCATTTCCTGCAAGTAGAATAGTTTGACAGTTGAAGGTGGAGGGATCCTGTGTTTTCATGATGAAGCCTTCAACTGTTTATGTAAATATGCTTTAAAAACTTAATTGTGTTCTTGGTGAATGGGTCTCTTTTTGAGTATGAAACCAAGAATACAATTTTTTGGACCAATAATAATAAACTAACCTTTTCGACCTCATCTCCGTGTTATATGTTATTTTGAAAAATTTGAATAGAATATCCTGATCAGGATACTGGTATGATACTTAATTGCTTTGTCACCTTTGTTCAGAATGTTTGACAAAAACTTAGTTAAATACAAATTTTCATAAAAACTTAACTTACTCAGATAAGGCCTTCAAACTTAGGAAAAGTAAGAATCCATACAAGAAACACCTAGGCAATAATCTTCATTCTTAAACCTTTGAATCATTCGCAATGTCCCCAGTCGGATATAGTATCAGCATACGTCATGTTCCATCACGGATGTCCCCTGTCTGTGCAGGACGAATATGTTGTACCAGGATATGATCCTTTAGCAATTCTTCAACCAGTTGTTCAAACTTAGCAATCTTTTTTCAAAAATTTATGTAGACTTGTAAATGATTACGTTTTTTGAAAATATACTTTGGGATTATCCAAAAAAATTTGTATTTTATTGGGACTAAACCCAGTTTCCAGGCATTTAAGCTGGAGTATAAGAACCTCAAGACTTGAAAAGGTGAAAACCTTTAAGTCTTTGAGTTTTACCGGGGATTTTACCCACGTTTCATGCGCTACAGGCGAGGGTGTGGAAACCCCGAAACTTAGAAAGGTGAAAACCTTTATACCTTAGAAGAGTGTGAAAACACTCTTGTTTTCGTGTGCTACAGGCGGGAGTGTATAAACTCCAAGACTTAGAAAGGTGAAAACCTTTAAACCTTAGAGAGTATGAAAATACCCTTTCGCGAGAGAGGGTGATCAATCCTCATATACCTTAAGGATCCAGGGTATAGCCAACAGTAACGAAATTGTCAGCCACTTTTACATGAACTGGTCCCGCCACCTTGAACTATCCCTGGATAACTTGCGCTCCAGGCGGGGTGTTTAAACCCAATTCGTGAGAAAGGTGAATACCTTTAAACCTGTGAAGGGATCAGGATCCCTTAAACGTGAGAGAGGGGGCCAATCCTCTAATCTTCCGAATTATCCCGAGTGTATATCCTGCAAAACATCCTTAAACTAAGATGGGTGTTAGCTTGGCTAACACCCCTCCGATGCGTAAGTCAGTAATCAGTTCAAAAGAGTAAATAATATAAAACATATTAAAAGAGATAGAATTCATACCATCCTGAGTTAGAAATTAAATTCCAAACTCACATGAAATAGAGCTTTAGATGTATAGCATTCCAGGATTTTGGTAGCATATCCCCCTCCATATTCTTGAGTCGGTATGCTCCTTTTCCTGATTCGGATTCAATCTCATAGGGTCCTTCCCACTTTGGAGCCAATTTTACATCAGCAGGATTCGTAGAATTCTGAAAAGCTTTTCTTAACAACCAATCTCCAACTTGAAACCTCCTAGTCCTTATATTCTTGTTGTATGCTCCGGATATCCTCTGTTGATATGCTGCCATCCTTAGCTTTGCTGCGTCCCTTGTTCCATCCACGGTATCTAATTCTTGACATAAGGCTTCAGGATTCTGTTTAGGATCCTGTAGGATAGATCTTGCAGTAGGTATCGCCATTTCCGTTGGAATCATTGCTTCTGCTCCAAATACCAAGGAAAATGAGTTTTGGCCTGTCGCATTCTTTACCGTTGTCCTATCAGCCCACAAAACAAAGGGTATTTCTTGTGCCCATCTTCCTTTTTTGGCTCCAAGTCTCTTCTTTAAGTTATTGACAATTATCTTGTTTGAGGATTCTGCTTGTCCATTCGCTTGAGGATGCACCGGAGTAGACGTGATCATTTTGATTCCCCAACACTCTTGCAAAAGTCAGTGGTCCTCTTGCTTATAAACTGGGACCCATTATCACAGATGATTTCAGCTGGTACCCCAAACCTGGTCAGGATATTTCTCTTTATGAAGGATAGTACTTCTTGGTCTCTAACTTGGACAAATGCTTCAGCTTCAACACATTTAGAAAAATAGTCGGTCATCGCTAGCATAAAAACTTTTCCTCCTGGAGCTTTTGGCAACTTTCCTACAATGTCCATTCCCCACTTCATGAATGGCCAAGGGGAAGCTATAGGATATAATGGTTCAGTCGGTTGATGCAATATGTTGCTATGCCTCTGACATGCATCACATCTTCGAGCGTATTCTGCAGCATCTTTCTTCATTGTCGGCCAATAGTATCCTGTTCTCAACACTTTTGAGAATAAAGATCTGCCCCTAGTATGGTTACCACAATCCCCTTCGTGTATATCCTGAAGCACTTCCACGGCCTCAGGATCCTTCAAGCATCTTAGGTATGGACCTGCAAGAGATTTCTTATACAAAATATTATTTATAATGGTGAATCATGATACCTTCATCCTAAATGCCTTAGGATTTTCGTCTTCAGGAATGTGTCCTTCCTTGAGATATCTTATGATTGGAGTCATCCAGGATCCAGTATCCTTCTCATGATCATGACCAGGATCCTGAGTGCTTGTTCTTCTTTATCCTTAGGATTTGTTGCAGGATACAAGATGTTTTGGTCAAAAATCACACAAGGATAATGCAACCAAACTCTATGTAAACGGGGAATGATGCTTGGTATGTTGAACAAAGTAAAGGATCACTTAAATGTAAAATGCACAAGTGACACAAGGATTTATACGAGGAAAAAGCCCTTGATCATTGAATGATCTCCGGCATAAAAAACCTCGGGTGATGGCAACTACCGATCACCAAACTTCAATATAACAAACAATGTTTTACAACTTCGGATGGTAACGAGCTAAGTACAAGGATCACTATAGTATCGTGTGTCAAAGCGTGTGAAAAATGTGTTGTGTCTTCCGAATGTTGAAGAGTGCTCTTTATACAAGCGTGTGTGGTCGTATTTTAGGTAAATAACCTAACTATTAGCTCGTTACCCCTTTAGAAATAGAAGTAAATTTAGCCTAAATAATCGCCCTTGAATTGTGCTGAGTTTCCATATTATCCCCAACGTCTATCTTTGATTATGCATGTGCCAAATTAGCGTGACAGGTTCCTTGTTTACGTTGCAAAGACCAGATCCCACTTGTAATTCCTGCAAGATAACATTAAATCCAGAGAGAACAATCGTTAGTATGAGGATCCTTAGGATGATCCGTGATCCTGATCCTGGAGCTCCTCTGAGGATCACTATCTGCCAAAGAAACAAGGATCACTTGTTAGGATACCATGTAAGGATCATAGGTCATAAAAATCCAGCCTTAACAATTGCCCCCAAAATATAAGGAGTATTTATCTAATATAAGCGAGTTATATTTTTCCGGTCTTATCCATAACTAACTCAACGGATATATAGCCGTTAAGATGGAACTATCCGTTGCGATCTGACGTCATGGAAACGACAGCCCTGCACAAATCATCATTATAAATAGAAATAGGGATAGGATCGGATGCATTTAAATTCAAAGCAACTCCCTTTTATAATCGTGTTCAGAAGATTAACCAGGTATTCTCCTTTTCATCTTCTTCTCTCTTGCTCTGTTTTTCTTCTTCTTTCCGTGATTTTGTAAAAGATGTTGCTCTGGAACTCCCCGCACAAGGATCCTAAGAAGAACAGCCCCTTGAAGGGTCAGGGGATCATCAAAGATTCTCCCACCGAGAGGTGCTGTTTTATCGACCCCCAGATCGACAAAATCCGTCATTGCTTTCCGGCGAACACCCTTTTCAGGTCTTTTAGCCCTACTGCTTTGAGTGATTTCATCTCAGAGACTTGGGTAGCTTTCCCGATCACTCCTTTCTTGATAGGATATTCGTATCCTTTCCCTCAGTTCACTCAATCCTTTTTCTCCCTTACCGGCATCTGCTATATCCAGGCTATGCCCATGATCTGGAGGGTGTTATACACCCTTGAGAGGATCATTGAACAAGAGGGGATTGACCTTGGTATGGCGGAGCTGGCTGAGATGTATGATCTTACCACTTTCGGATCCCACCGATATTTGTTTAAGCGAAAAGCTGGAGAGGATCACCCTGTCTTCAAAGTTACCAAGAACGACACGAACTGGAAGCGACGGTTCTTTTTTGTTAGGAGAGATACCATCCCTGATGGGAAGGATCTGCCCAAAGAGTGGGCTACTCATGGTAGGATAGAGGATCCTGGAAGGATCACCATAAAACTTGTTCCTTAGGATGAGGATCACTGATATTTTCTTGTTTATTGTGCAGCTATATCCGTTGCTCATCTTAAGCTGACTCCTGCTGCAAAAGAGAGACTCTTAGCCTTTAAGAAACTTGATCCGGAGATAAGAACTTTCCAGGTTGCCACCCAGGATTCTCAAGAAGTATCCTCTGCCTCTGCCACAATGTCAAGTAAGTATTCTCATTTATAAAGTAATTCTGTGTAGGATTTCAAATTTAGTTAGAATACTTATCTTATGTTGGTTGTGTAGGTGCTGGAAAATCCTCTAAGTCTGCCTCAAAATTTGGCATCGATGATCTAACCAACGTCAGATCCTCCAGAAAGAAGAATCCTGCTAGCCCAAGTACTTCCATCCCGAAGGCACCTGCTAGAGGGAAAAGAGGCAAGAAGAGAAAAGCCTCTGATACTGAGGATCTCCAAGGCCTGCCCCTGCTCCGCCGACAGTTTCTAGATTACTTCAATGAGGTAAGGATCACTGCCCCTGTTTGCGTATCCTGATAGTTTTAAGGATTGTTTCTGATATTTGTGCCTTGTCTTCCTTGCAGAAATTTGGCGAGATAGAAACGTATGTTGGTCATGTCGAGGATCAGGACCGCCGGATTGCTGACCTCCAACAAATGGGTGTGCTGAAGGATCTCAAGATTGCTGATCTTGAGAAGGAGCTCCGGGCTACCAAGGATGATGCTGCCAAAATGCTGATCAACTTTGATTATGAGAAGCATGAGATCACCCAGGATGCCAAGGTCTCTGCTGCGATAGCCATGTATAAGATCCAGCGGCAGATGGCTACGGAGGCTCAGGATCCTGCCTTCGACAAAAGCACATGGGACGTGGAGGGCTGGAAGGCGAGGCTGGCAGAGTTGGAGGATGATGAGGAGGCTGAGGAGATCCCGATGCTTGAAGGTGCTGGCAAGGATCATGCTGGGGAGGTAAGTGGAGCTGGTGGTGATGGTGCAGCTAAGGATTGAGCTGCAGGATTGGGCGATGAAGGAAACTTCTAGACATAGCCGGAGCCCAATTTTTTTTTTGTGGTTGTTGATGTTTTTTAGAAACAATTATGGTCTGTAACTTGAACAATAGTTTTAGGGTTGAGGATCTAGGATCCTGTGAACAATAGGTAGGATTACATATGGTGGAGGGATCCTCTGTTTGGGGGATGAAGCCATTGTGATCCTGCCGCCTTATAATTACCTGCATGCTATGACCGCACAAACAATAGACACCCTTTGCCAACCCATGTGGACGGGCCACGTTTTGCTGGTAGAAACGTGGGTTGGCAATTTTGACAACTTTGAAGGGTTTGAAACCTTTGTTAATAAAATAACTCTAACCTTTTTGGCTTATTTCGCATTGTTATCCTTTTAATTTCCAATTGTTTTGATACATATTTGTTTGAGTAAGAAAAGTTAAGCAAATTATGTTTAAGAAGTTTAGGATATGATCCTGGATCAAATATCCTATAATCGAAAATTTTCAAAGTAGTTTATTTTAAGGATCATAGGTTCAGTTGTCAAAGTCTAAGGGTTGTTCAAACGAATAATGAATGAAATTGAAAATAGTGAAGGATCATACCTGAGGATCCAAGTTAGGATCCTAACCTTTAATCAGGATAACCATAAGTGAAACTTTAATGGATAATAAGGATTAAGGATCCTTAATTGTTTAACTTCGAAAACCTGAAAAATAGAACATAACTTGGGACTAAGCCAATATAAAAGATAAGTTAGTAACTGGGGACATGCCCAAAGGATAACTGGGGACGAGCCCAAAGGATAACTGGGGACAAGCCCAAGGATCGTATGTAAACTGGAGTATGGCCCTCACTGGCGACTATCCAAACTTAGTGGCATGAAAATGCCAAAACCTTAGCTAACGTGAAAACGTTAGAAACCTTAGGAACGGATGTATGGTACGTCTACCATTATACGTAGGATCCTAGGTATAGCCAGTACGATGGGGTTATCAGCCCCTGAAGTGGGTACTGGTCCCAAAGACGTGAACAATACCAGGATCATCGTGCGCTACAGGCGAAAACTGGGGACAAGCCCAAGGATAACTGGGGTCGAACCCAAGGATCGGAGATGCTTTTGAAGATTCTCAATGATATGCTGAGGATACCTGGACTTATCAGAACTCAAAATCTTGTGAGAGGAGGATGAAGGATACATGATCCTTATCCTTAGGTAAAAATAAGAAAATGGAATAGTTTAGGATTAGGACATTACCAGGGTAAGGATCATTGACATCATTGGGATCCTTCGAGGATGCTTTCAATGTAAGGATCATATGTGCCAGGAGGATCCTGCTCACATGAAATATTTCTTTAAGTGAACAGCATTCCAGGCTCTCGGTAACAAATTTCCTTCCATGGTTAGCAATCTATATGCCCCCTTTCCTGCTTCGGCTTCAATCAAATAAGGGCCTTCCCATTTTGGTGCCAATTTCCCATCAGCAGGATTGATGGTATTCTGGAATGCTTTCCTCAACACCATATCCCCAACTTGGAATTTCCTTACCCTGACATTTTTGTTGTAAGCACCAGCCATTCTTTGTTGGTAGCTGGCCATCCTTATCCTAGCCAGATCCCTGATTTCCTCAATAATATCCAAATCTTGAGCTAAGTTTGCAGCATTCTCCTCAGGATCACGAGTACTTGTTCTAGCAGTTTGCACCACCATTTCTGTTGGGATCACTGCTTCTGCCCCAAACACTAAAGAGAAGGGTGTTTGGCCAGTAGCATTCTTGGGAGTTGTCCTATCAGCCCAAAGCACATAAGGCAATTCCTCTGCCCATTTCCCCTTCTTGGATCCAAGTTTCTTCTTTAGATTGTTGATGATGATCTTGTTGGATGATTCTGCTTGACCATTAGCTTGTGGGTGGACTGGTGTTGATGTTATCATCTTAATCCCCCAGCTGTCACAAAAGTTAGTAGTTCTGCTCCCAATAAATTGGGAACCGTTATCACATACAATTTCAGAAGGAATGCCAAATCTAGTTATAATATTTCTTTTAATAAAGGATATAACTTCCTTCTCTCTGACTTGGGCAAAAGCTTCAGCCTCTATCCACTTGGAGAAGTAGTCAGTCATAGCAAGCATGAATACTTTTCCTCCAGGTGCTTTAGGGAGCTTGCCAACTATATCCATTCCCCATCTCATGAATGGCCAAGAGGATGGTATAGGATGTAGAAATTCTGCCGGCTGATGAAGGATATTGCTGTATCTTTGACAAGGATCACACTTCTTAGCATACTCCACAGCATCCCTTTTCATAGTTGGCCAGTAGTATCCTGTCCTTAAGATCCTTGAGAACAATGCCCTGCCCCCAGTGTGGTTTCCACAATCTCCTTCATGGAAGTCTTTTAAAACTTCTTGAACTTCAGGATCCTCGATACATCTTAAATATGGTCCTGCAAGAGATCGCTTATACAACATATTATTTAAGATTGTGAATTGAGATACCTTGATTCTGAAAGCCCTAGGGTTTTCTCCCATAGGAATCTCTCCGTGTTGTAAGTATCTCATGATTGGTGAGATCCATGATCCTGAACAAGATTGAGTATCCTCACTAGGGATCATCGCAGAATCCTCTTCTATTTCCATGGCCACCTGATTTTCAATAGCAGGAGCCAGGATATGGATGATGGGGATACTTATATCCTCTGGGATCTTCAAAGATGATCCTAGATTGGCCAATGCATCAGCTTCTGTATTTTCTTCCCTTGGTACCTGTGTCAAACTAAAGGAAACAAAGGAGAGTGCCAATTCTTTGACTATCTCTAAATATTTGGTTAGTTTTTCACCTTTAACAGCATAGGATCCATTAAAGTGATTAGTGATTAACAATGAATCCACGTATACCTCAAGATACCTGATCCCCATATGCTTAGCAATTTGCAAACCAGCAATCAAGGCCTCATATTCAGCCTCGTTGTTAGTGGCTTGGAACTCACAGGCTATGGAGTGGGGTATTATGTCCCCCTGTGGCGATTTTAGTAGTATACCAAGCCCTGTGCCTTTAACATTTGAGGATCCATCAGTATGTAGTATCCAAGGATCCTTGGTCTCATCCAGCTGCTGGACTTCCAATTCGGCTTCCTTTTGTAAATCACTACTGAAATCAGCCACAAAGTCTGCTAATGCTTGAGATTTGATGGCTGTTCTAGGCTCATATCTTATATCATGGGCACTAAGCTTTACTGCCCACTTAGCCATCCTTCCGGACATCTCTGGTTTCCTGAGGACATTCTTGATTGGAAAATTAGTTCTAACAATAATAACATGGGTTTGGAAATAATGTCTTAGTTTAATAGATGCCATAATTAGTGCAAGAATAAGTTTTTCAAGGTGTGAATACCTGGATTCGGCATTAAGTAAACTCTTACTTACATAATAGACAGGATATTGTGTACCTTCATGATCCTTAACAAGGACCGCACTTACTGCTATTGAGGATACCGCAAGATATAAGGATAACACATCTCCTTTTTCTGGTTTCATCAATGCTGGAGCTGAGGACATGTATTCTTTGAGGGCTTGTAAAGCATTCTCATGCTTTTCCGTCCACTCGAATTTTTTGTTCTTTCTTAGGATATCATAGAATTCTTTACACCTTTCTGAGGATTTGGATATAAATCTGTTTAGAGCTGCTATCCTGCCTGTTAGCCTTTGCACATCCTTAGCGTTGGCAGGGGATTTGATATTCACCAAAGCTTTGATTTGTTCCGGGCTTGCTTCAATGCCCCTCTGGGTTACCATATATCCTAAGAATTTACCTGCTTTAACACCAAAGTGACATTTTGAAGGATTAAGCTTCATGTTATAATTATCAAGGATATCAAATGCTTCCTCCAAGTCCCTTAGGTGATCCTCAGCTTTCTTGGATTTTACGACCATATCGTCTATGTATACTTCCATAGTTTGTCCAATCTGATCTTTGAACATCATGTTTACCAGTCTTTGATATGTTGCACCTGCATTCCTTAATCCAAACGGCATAGCAATATAACAATATAAACCGGTTGGGGTCATAAAAGCCGTATCCTCTTGGTCAGATGGCTCCATCTGAATTTGTTGGAATCCAGATGATGCATCCATAAAGGTTAACAACTCATGACCCGCCGTTGCATCCACCATGGAGTCAATGTGGGGTAATGGGAAAGGATCCTTGGGACATGCCTTATTCAAATCAGTGAAATCGACACATACCCTCCACTTTCCGTTTTTCTTTTGAACAACAACCACATTGGCAAGCCATTTTGGATACTTTACCTCTCTAATCATACCTGCTCGAAGTAATCTTTCTACCTCTTCCTGGATAATGGCATTTCTTTCTGGTGCAAATTTCCTCCTTTTCTGATGGATCGGTTTGATTGACCTGTCAATGCCAAGTTTATGAGTGATTATATCCTTAGATATACCTGTCATATCTTCATGTTTCCATGCAAAGGTAGACTTTCTTCTTTTGAGGAAGGATACTATGTCCTCTTTCATTCTGCCAAGGATCCCTGATCCGATATAGATTTTGGATTCAGGATCATCAGGGTCCAAGAGGATTTCGTCCACATCCTACTCTCTTGCCTCCAAGACATTCCTTGGAGGATACTGTAATTGCTATTGCTCCCTTGATTTTGAGGCTGGTCTCATTGATGAGGTGTAACAATCCTTAGCCTCCTGTTGATCACTGTCGATCTTGATTATTCCCCATGGGCTAGGGAGCTTCACACATTGATGGTAGGTGGATGGGACTGCCTTCATATCATGTATCCAGGGCCTGCCAAGGATAACATTACAGCAAGACAAACAGTCAATAACACAAAATTTTTGATAATTATGTAATCCTTCCACATAAATTGGGAGTTTGATGTCCCCCAGGGTTTTCTTAGTTTCGCCACTAAATCCCACAAGCACGGAGGATCTTGGAGTGATGTCTGATTCAGGGATACCCATCTTCTTCAGAACATCAAGCTGGATAATGTTTACTGAACTTCCTCCGTCAATAAGGATCCTGCGGACAAAATGGTTAGAAATAAAGAGAGTAATAACTAAACTATCATGATAGGGATCCTGAATGTTAATGCGATCATCCTCATCAAAGGTTATGATTTTTCCTTCCAAGACACTTGATGTTCGAATAGGTCTTTCTCCGTTATCCATTTTAGCTTCCTTCTGCTGAGAAGGATGTACCACAGATGTCTGATCCTCCGGAAATAAAGTTGATCACTTGGGCATTTGCCGGAGGGGCTGGAGCTTTTTCAGGGATCCTTTCAGGATCCTGAGTCCTTTGCTTTTTTCTTCCCAACAACTCTTTTAAATGCCCCTTGCTTAGCAGATATCCAATTTCCTTTCTTAATGCGATGCATTCTTCAGTTAAATGCCCAAAATCTTCGTGTTATGCACACCATTTTGACTTGTCTTTAGTTCCAGTTAGCTTGTCATTTTTTCTGGGCCATCTGGCTTTTTCTCCTAGATTCTGCATTGCAAGGATTAGTTCATGATTATTAACGGAAAAACAATATTCAGAAATCGGAGGATAATCCTCATCATCCTCTTCTTGGTCAACAGCATGCACGTTCTGGTTGTCAGTTCTGTTGTAGGATTTGAATCTGTTGCTTTTGAAAGAGGATCCTTGCTTTTCTTGTTTTGAGGATCCTACTTGTCTCTCCTGGATCCTCTTGTCATCCTCTAGCCGGATGAACCTGAGTGCCCGAGTTCTTACTTCATCTAGGTTCCTGCATGGTGTCATAACAAGATCATCATAGAACAATGAATCCCTAAGCAATCCCATTTTGAAGGCCTCAACAGCTGTGGCCATATCCAAGTTGGGAATGTCCAAGGATTCTTTACTAAATTTGGTTATATAATCCCTTAATGATTCATTATGACCCTGAGTTACTCTATATAAATCACTAGTCAATCGTTCAAATTTTCTGCTACAAGAAAATTGATTATTGAATAAGTTAACTAAATTAGCAAACGAAGTGATAGAGTAAGGGGGAAGACTTAGCAGCCATTTAAGAGCTGATCCAGTAAGAGTGGATCCAAATCCCTTGCACAGGCATGCTTCCTTTAACTTTTCCGGGATTGGGTTGATCTCCATCCTCTCCCTGTATTGTGCTATGTGTTCCTCAGGATCTGTTGTGCCATCATACAGCTTCATGGTAGGGATATGGAACCTTTTGGGTATCTCAGCTACACAAATTGGTGGTGCAAAACGAGATACCTTATGGCTTCCATCTGCAATCTCCGGGATAGGTTTGACTACCCCTGGAACACTCGATATCATATCCTTTAGCTTCTGTAGTTCTCTGGCCATAGCATGGTTGATACCTGTATCCTGCATGAATCCATGGTTAGTGGTAAGAGAATTATTTAAAGTGTTACCTCCCATCGGGTTCAAGTTAGGAACACTGGATGTGAATCCATATTGTTGGGATTCTGGGATGATGGAGGGACCAGTGGAAGCAATGGTCTGCATTGGAATAAAATCTCCTTGATGGACATCTAGACTTTCTGTTTGCAAACTCTTTAGGGATCCTGGCATCTGGAAGGATCCCGGTATCTAAGATGATCCTGGAACGAAGGAGGATCCTTGAACCTGGGATGATCCTGGAACAAAGGAGGATCCTTGAACCTGGGATGATCCTGGAACAAAGGAGGATCCTTGAACCTGGGATGATCCTGGAACAGAGGAGGATCCTCGAAATTGCTGTGCTCCTGGGTAGGCTCCTGAATTCACGAAGGATCCCATATGCTAAGGATAGGATCCTGCCGGCTGGAAATATGAGCCTGATGCCTGAGTCAATATTGCTGAGCTGAGGTGCAATCCTGTTGGTCCTCCTACATGTTGAATGCCTGGGACCTCTGGTGGCTGAGAAGTAATCATCAGAGTATCAAAACTCAAAGATTTGGGCATCTGTGGGGAATGATCCTCTGCCGTTTTCTTTTGTCTTTTGAGATCTCCGATTTCCTTGAGGATCCTGTCATTAGTTTCATCCTGCCGCTGCATACGATCCTTCATCTGCAAAATCAAAGTAAATATATCACTAGTACTGGGAGCAGAAGAAGTTAAAGCAGAAGAAGATGAAAGTTTAGAGAAAGCAGGAGTTGGTCTCTTCTCAGCATTTTTCTGAGATCCCGCTTGTTAGGGCTGGATTTTTATGACCTATGATCCTTACATGGTATCCTAACAAGTGATCCTTGTTTCTTTGGCAGATAGTGATCCTTAGAGGAGCTCCAGGATCAGGATCACAGATCATCCTAAGGATCCTCATACTAACGATTGTTCTCTCTGGATTTAATGTTATCTTGCAGGAATTACAAGTGGGATCTGGTCTTTGCAACATAAACAAGGAACCTGTCACGCTAATTTGGCACATGCATAATCAAAGATAGACGTTGTGGATAATATGGAAACTCAGCACAATTCAAGGGCGATTATTTAGGCTAAATTTACTTCTATTTCTAAAGGGGTAACGAGCTAATAGTTAGGTTATTTACCTAAAATACGACCACACACACTTGTATAAAGAGCACTCTTCAACATTCGGAAGACACAACACATTTCTCACACGCTTTGGCACACGATACTATAGTGATTCTTGTACTTAGCTCGTTACCATCCGAAGTTGTAAAAATATTGTTTGTTATATTGAAGCTTGGTGATCGGTAGTTGCCATCACCCGAGGTTTTTTATGCCGGAGATCATTCATTGATCAAGGGCTTTTTCCTCGTATAAATCCTTGTGTCACTTGCGTATTTTACATTTAAGTGATCCTTTACTTTGTTCAACATATCAAGCATCATTCCCCGTTTACATAGAGTTTGGTTGCATTATCCTTGTGTGATTTTTGACCAAAACAGTTTGGCGCCCACCGTGGGGCAATTGGTGCTTCATTTATAAGAAAATTTTTCTGTTGGTGATCATTTCGAAGTATTGCATGGCTTCATCGTTGAAGAATACCTCCACGGCGATGTCTGCAGTCAACTCATCTCAGAGCACTCTACCTTTGCCTCCACCACCAGCGGGATCTCAGAAAAATGCTGAGAAGAGACCAACTCCTGCTTTCTATAAACTTTCATCTTCTTCTGCTTTAACTTCTTCTGCTCCCAGTACTAGTGATATATTTACTTTGATTTTGCAGATGAAGGATCGTATGCAGCGGCAGGATGAAACTAATGACAGGATCCTCAAGGAAATCGGAGATCTCAAAAGACAAAAGAAAACGGCAGAGGATCATTCCCCACTGATGCCCAAATCTTTGAATTTTGATACTCCGATGATTACTTCTCAGCCACCAGAGGTCCCAGGCATTCAACATGTAGGAGGACCAACAGGATTGCACCTCAGCTCAGCAATAGTGACTCAGGCATCAGGCTCATATTTCCAGCCGGCAGGATCCTATCCTTAGCATATGGGATCCTTCGTGAATTCAGGAGCCTACCCAGGAGCACAGCAATTTCGAGGATCCTCCTCTGTTCCAGGATCATCCCAGGTTCAAGGATCCTCCTTTGTTCCAGGATCATCCCAGGTTCAAGGATCCTCCTTTGTTCCAGGATCATCCCAGGTTCAAGGATCCTCCTTCGTTCCAGGATCATCTCAGATACCGGGATCCGTCCAGATGCCAGGATCCCTAAAGAGTTTGCAAACAGGAAGTCTAGATGTCCATCAAGGAGATTTTATTCCAATGCAGACCATTGCTTCCACTGGTCCCTCCATCATCCCAGAATCCCAGCAATATGGATTCACATCCAGTGTTCCTAACTTGAACCCGATGGGAGGTAACACTTTAAATAATTCTCTTACCACTAACCATGGATTCATGCAGGATACAGGTATCAACCATGCTATGGCCAGAGAACTACAGAAGCTAAAGTGTCACACCCCCAATTTCCACGTGTCACCGGTGGGCCCGGTGTGGGGTACAGTGACGTAGTTGGCATCGTCATAGACAATCAACACAATATAGTAATGCACAGCGGAAGCAGAATAGAAACATTTCAACTTTTAAATAAAGTGTAATAATAAATATCACAGTAGTTGAAATGGATCCACAGGCGGATCAAATAAAAATAGAAATAAATAGTTCAACAGATAAATGTCGTCCGAGTTTGCGAGACTATTGTGGACGCTCTCTAGGAAACAGCCAGCCTATTTCCGTATAGTACCTGCACTTAATCTTTTGGGAAAAATACGTCAGTTTACACTGGTAAATACAAATCGACCGACTCATTTTGAAAATGATTTAAAATTTATTTAAATGCACAAGGCATAAATATTTTTATTAACTTGGGATAATCATTTAATATGAACTTGTGAACGAATTACATGCACTTATATCTCTGGTGGCCCGGGATCTACTGTCCGGGCTAGAGATTTAATTGACACACCACATCAAAGAGTTATACACGACAGGTGTACGCCTACACCCCGTGCTCTGGTCGTGGCCATCTCGTAAGATAATGCCAAGGATATCCGGGACATGGTCAACAACCCCCCAAAGCCTTTAAGTAAGACAAAACTGTTTAAACGAAATCACACAAGCTATTCAAGACTGAACACCCGTAGGGAGCAGGACTTGTGCGCCCGATCAAGCGGTATTTTAAATACCGTACCCCAAGCCCGTATAGGGAAAATAAGTCAAAATGTATTTACCTGAGCAAGTATAAGTCACAAACGATAAGTGGTGGTAGCTTTTACCGGGCTTCCTAATCTGGAACAAAGGTTTATAATTAACCTATTAGATTCCTAACGGCCTTTTATTTAAGCTTAAGCTTTGACCGGTTAGTTTTAGGAATGATACGGTTTACGCACGATTAAGCGAAAGACCGGATAGAATGTGATTTAGACCCGACAAATTTGAATACTTGTATAATACGGGTATACTAAATACATTCTGGATTTTGAAGCAAAAACGATATCGTTTGACCCGTTTCGGTCAATTTACGCAAACTAGTTACGTAAACCGAACCGAACGCGAAAAGGGCGATACGGGTAGCCAAAAGATTCAAATGCAAGTTCCCTGAATTAATATGCTTAGAATATGATATTATATCAGTAAGTTATGTTCTATATTGCCCGGGATAATTTTAAACTCAATTTATGCCTTAGAAGGGCATTTTGGTCATTTAAAAGATAATAAAAGGATAAAATTAGAAATCTGAGTTTCGGGTCTGGTTCTGTTGGAACCTAAAGGTTTATTCATGCAAGTTAACAATATATAGGGATTGATCTTGTAATTAGTTTAATTATGTTTTGGGTTAATCTTATGTGGGTTGGGCTTGTAAGTGTGTCGCATGGGCTTGTAGTTTCGGCCCTTATGTTTTGTATTTAAACACCCTTAATCAATAGATTAAGGGTTGTTGATACCGAATAGAAGCAGGGGCGACACATAGCAAGGAACCGAGTTCCTACCGATCTTGTATCAGTCATCTTCAAGTTGAATGCAAGTTTGGTTTGTTTAGTTATTCATTGTGTTTTATTCGATCTGTTTATATATTGTTTCTTGAATCACCTTTGTGTTTGGTTTTCCGCACTCTCACAAAGTTAGATTGATATCATTGTGATCCTCACGGGTTTTACAATTGGTATCAGAGCCATTGAAGCCATTCAAAGGCTCGGTTTGATATCAATCAGATTCAAGAATCTCATATTTTACTGATTCGATTTGTTGAAGTGTGTATGCAGATCTGTTCATCGACTGTTCCTGAAAATTCCTTGAAAAATTACTGATTTTGGTTCTGTTTGATTTCAGTCTCGGTGTTTGCTGAAATCTCGGGATATTGGTTCAACAGATTCGAAGATTACCAAATCTTTGAATTTTGGAAACTGCTGAAAAATCGGGATTGCGAGTAAACAGTCCTTATCACTTTCTGTTTTGCAGGTTCCGACTCGCAATCTCCCAGTTACGGCTCATCACGGTTTAGTTGCGACTCGCAATCAGCCTTGGTTTCGGTTCATCTCGCCCAGTTACGACTCGCAACCAGCTTTTTGATCATCACTCGCAACCACGGTTTCGGCTCATCCTGTCCTGTTACGACTCGCAACCATATTGGTTACGACTCGCATTCAAGTTTGACCTGACTCGCAACCGTCTACGATTACGACTCGCAAACACCTCATTACGACTCGAAATCACCTCATTACGACTCGCACATTCCACTCGCAACCCAGTTACGACTCGCAACGACAAATTGAAACGGACTTTTGGACTGTTGACTTGGACTTAATTAAATCAATCAATTAATTAACTGATTTATTAAAAATGTCAACCACCAACAGTGAATTGTCTGCTTTAACTCAGCAACAAGAATTGGATTCAAAGCTAGGAACCACAACGCGTATTCCACGTTTAACTGATGCTAATGACTTTCCCGAGTGGAAATGGCGATTTGAACAGCATCTGAAAGTTAAAGACTACAAGCTATGGCGCAGCATATTGAGAGGACCAAGAGAGATCATGATGGAAAGCCCTACTGAACCTGAAGTCAAAGTAAAGAAGCCTCGTGATCAATACACGGAAGATGATCTGCTTATTGTTGAAGAAGATGATAGAGCTCTTTCTTATCTGACCATGGGTTTGGGTCCAAACATTGCTATGGGATTTCGCACTTGTAAATCTGCCAAGGAACTTTGGGACTCTCTGGTGGAAGTGTATGAAGGTAATGAGGACATGAAAGAAAGCAGAAGGAACTTGCTGCAACAGAATTTCAACAACTTCAACCATATTTATGGTGAAACAGTGGATAATCAGATCCAAAGGTTTGTCAAGCTGGTGACTCAAATGCAAATGGAAGAAATTCACACCACAAATGCTTCGACAAATAGGCAACTTCTCAATGCATTACCCAAGAGCTGGGATCATCATGTTGCTATGATAAAGAAAACAAAAGATCTTGCAAGATGCACCCTGTCTGAGATGATCTCGCATATTAAAGCTTGTGAATTGGATGACAAGCAGAGAGAGACTAACTACAAGAACAGTATGCTGGCTGCCGGTTTTTCTATAGCCCCCACTGCATCCAGTGACAGCAATACAGCTCTTCTGTCTCAAGGAGGATTCCAAATGTTTCGCAATACTAAACCTGCTCCCACTTCAGCAAATGTCTACAACTCAGGGTCTTCCACTCAAGCTTCCCCTGCAAGTGCTGGAAAGACTTCTGCTGCACCTTCTGTTTCTGTTGCTAGCAATGAAATGGTTGCTTTCTTCTCTAGGCAGTCAAAGGAAAATCTTGAAATTGCAGCATCTGTCATAAATTGCATGAACGCCTTTGCTTCGGGAAATCTTGACCCTCCTAAGTTTTCCATGGATGATTTGGATCAAATTCATCCAGAGGATGTGGAAGAAATGGATATCACGTGGCAGATGGCTATGGCGGCTTTTAGAGCTAAAAACTTTGTGAGGAAGACAGGGAAAAACAAATGGCAAAATCTTAAGTTCACAGGACCCGTAAAGATGCCGTTTGAATATCGTTGTTATAATTGTCATGAACAGGGTCATTTGGCTAGAAACTGTACGAAACCCAAGGTGAATGATGAACAAACTCCAGCTCAGCCTGCTGCTCCTGTTACACCAAATCGAGAAAGAGCCCTTGTGACTACAACTGGTGTGCCTGCTGATAGTGTCAACAGTGGAAGCCCACAAGTGGGATTGGCCCAAGCTTTGGTGGTTCAGCCTGATTCGCCTTTTGACTGGAGTTCAGAGATCGAAAGATTAAACATTTCAGCTCCTGAGAATCAAGCCACCCCAAGCAATATCGCTTTCATGGCCAGCAATGCTTCTGTGAGTGACGATGTGAAGGCTGCACAGGAGGAGGAGTCGTCAGCTGAAAACTTCGCCTTCATGACTCAAATTCTGTCAGCTCCGGTTAAGGGTCTCACCAAAGAAGAGGTACTTTCTGTTTTTTGCACTTCTGAATGTAGGGAACGAGTTGAGGCCTATAGAATCCATAACGCTGAGCTAATTGAAGATTATAATGAAATTAAACGCAAAAATTTCACTTTAACGAAAAATGAAAAACTTTTCAAAGAGAAAATCGAAGCTCAGCGTAAGGATATCGTCCAACTCAAAGACGATGTTAGTGTAGCCACGGCACAACTCATCATGGTTAAAGAAAAATTGTGTGAGGTAACTAAGGAACTGGAGAATGTTCGGGATAAATATCAAATTAATGAGTTAAATATTAAAAAATTTGATTCCTCCAGTAAATTAGTCAAGAATCTCTGTGATCAACAACTGGCTTATTCTAAAAAGAAAGGGTCGGGTTTGGGTTATAATCAGTCTCCTCCTCCGTACAATAACAATTATACCTACTTGCCTATGACCGAGGAGGAGATGCTGAATGAAAGTAAAATGACATACGGACCCAAAAATAATAAGCCCTCGGTAAATGTTGAAAGTTCCAAAAACAGTAAGTCATCAATCAATGGCAAATTTACTGAAGAGCAGGTAAAATCAGAGACATGTTTTGTGTCAAAGGGTACTTTTGATCCTAACAGTTCTTCGTCATGTGCAGATAAAGTACCTGAAGTGATATGGGGAGATGTGTTTGGAAGTGAACAAGTTTTAGAATCTGATTCTTCTAAAACTTCTTTTGATGATACTAATTCTGGTTGTGTGTTTGGACAAGCGTTTTTGAACTCTTTTCATAGTTATGTTTCGTCTTCTTTTGGGCCTGATGTTTTGGGCAAAACAGTGAATGCTTGTGATGAACCTTTTAAAACTGCGTGTGATGATGATTGTTTTGAAACTGCTGAAAGTTGTGATTCTGATATTTCTGATTCTCTAGGAGAAAATAGTGTGACCAACGATGTTCCTCAGAACACATCCAGTGAAACCACTGATGATGCTTCACAGGAAAATCAATCACATACTGATTTTTCGTGTGAATCAAATTCAGTAAATATTTCTACTGATGAATCTGAGGGAACATCATTGGATGACAATGATCGAAAGGAATCGAAATTTGTTGATGACGTCTCAGCTTCGATCGAGACTGAAACTCAAAATGATTTGCAAAAAGAGAAAGAAGTTTTCTTAAATGAAAATTTAAAAGAAAATGATTGTGAAGAAAATCATAAGTCAACCCCTGAAAACTCTAATCAAAATGATTTTCATGAAGCAGTTAAAAATGAAAAATCAAATTTTTCGGATTCTCATGCTTGTGCCAGTGCTAGTTCTGATTCTGATCCTCAGGTATCTACAAGCTCAGGGAAGGCACAAGCAAGTAAATCAAAACAGAACAAGCAAGCTCCATCTACAAGACCCAAAAGACCCGCAGCCTCTGTGAATCGTCAAAAATCTTCCGCAGTGAAACGGCAAATTTGTTTCAACTGTGGGATAGCTGGGCACATTGCCAGAAACTGTGTCTCTCCATCTTCCTCTGTGCAGTCTAAAACTAAACATGCACAGCATCAGAAAGTCAAACCAAATCGATCTGGTCCTTCTAAGTCAATGACGACTCATCAGTCTAAGACAATGAAGAACGACCATCGTAAGGTCAAGCCTTCTGATCAAGATTGGAATGCAGCCAAACGTAGACATAAAAATCAGCAAAATCATTTTTCTGAAAACAGATTTCAAGCGTTTGGTAATTATGCTAACAACTGGTCTAAACAATATTGGAAACCTAAACCCAAGGCCAAGCATTCCAATCTGCCTCATACACTTCATAACAATTCTGTCAATGCAAATTTATCAAAATTCTTAAACAAAGACAATTTAATCTGGCAGAGGGTAACGTATTTCGATGCTCAAGGAAAACCCAGATCCACTATGGGCTGGGTTCCTAAATCTAACTAATCCCGCTATTCGTGCAGGAACAGCTGTGGAGGACTACCGTGCGCCTCTGGTACATGGATAGTGGCTGTTCCAGGCACATGACAGGAGACTTATCCCAACTTGTGAATGTCAAAGAATTTAATGGTGGATATGTCTCGTTTGCGGGAGGTGAATCTGGCAGAATCACGTTGAAAGGAACTGTTCAAAACGGAGTTCTCAGCTTTGAAAATGTTAACTATGTTCCAGAACTGAAGCACAATTTGTTGAGCATTTCGCAAATTTGTGATAGAGGAAATTCAGTTCACTTTACGAAGAAAGGTTGTCATGTTCTCAAGCCTGGGATTGTTATTCCAGAAGACTGGTTCTTGATGACAGCTGAAAGAAAAGGAAACGCTTACGTCATTGATATGAACAAGAAGCCATGTGAAGAGATCACCTGCTTATTCTCGAAGATTTCAGAGCATGATGGTTTATTGTGGCACCGTCGACTAGGGCACGTGAATATGAAAAATCTGAATCGTCTAGCTAAAGGTCAATTGGTACGAGATCTTCCGATCAAGGATTTCATGTTGGTAGAGAAGTGTGTTGCTTGTGCGAAAGGGAAGGCTCATCGAAAACCTCACAAGTCTAAACCAGTACCCTCGACAAAGGCTGTACTCGAACTACTTCACATGGATCTTTTTGGTCCAGTGAATGTGCTGAGTATCGGGAAGAAAGCCTACTGTCTAGTAATCGTCGATGATTACTCTCGCTACACATGGGTGTATTTTCTTAGTCACAAAAACGAAACTGCTGCACTGGTGAAACAGTTTATTACATTGGCTGAAAATCAAGCGAGTACTAAGGTGAAGGTTATTCGATCAGACAATGGAACAGAATTCAAGAATGTTACTTTGGATACGTTCTGCAGTGAAAAGGGAATTGATCGACAGTTCAGTGCGCCTCGAACTCCACAACAGAATGGAGTGGCTGAAAGAAGGAATCGTACTCTAATTGAGGCAGCACGTACCATGCTGGCTGATTCAAAGCTTCCTAGCTTCTTTTGGGCCGAAGCTGTTAGCACGGCTTGTTATATCCAGAATCATGCTTTAGTTAATAAACGTCACATGAAAACCCCTTACGAGATTCTGGAAGGACATAAACCTTCGGTTTCACACTTTCGTATTTTTGGTTGTCCATGTGTGTTATTACTAATGGACTCAAATGGAAAGTTTGAAGTCAAAGGTGACGAATGTTACTTTGTTGGATATGCTAAAGGCTCTGCTTATAGGGTATACAACAAAGTAACTAGGAAAGTCGTTGAGTCGTGCAACATCGAATGGCTTGAAGAGAATGCTACGGACGCTAGAGTCGGTCCAGATTGGTTATATGATTATTCTGCTCTGTTTAAATCATTTAACATTTTGTCAAGTGATGTTTCAGTTGCAGGTGAATCAGTTCCAAAACAACCATTGTCGTTTGAAGATACAGAGGACGAAGTACAGATAGATGAAATTGTAAAGCATCATACTGTTGATCCGCCGGGAATGGTGTTCACGCAACATCCTACACCGACACCGGTGGTCAATCAATCCCCTGAAGGTGCATCAACCAGTGACTCTGCAATGTTTCCTGATCCAATCCCTGAGGATTGTACAGTCACTTCTCCTGTAATTCACACTACAAGTGCACCTGATGAGGGGGAGTGTAGCAACACCACCACTGAAGAGGAGACGGTACCAGATTTGGCCATACCGACGAGCGTTCAACGCAATCATCCAATCGAAAATGTGATTGGTCCTGTAAATGCAGGAGTTTTGACCAGGAGTCAATCAGGGACCATTAACACTTGCTTATATTCTAGTTATCTTTCTCAAATCGAACCTAAAACCATTGATATAGCTTTGCAGGAACCTGGCTGGGTAGATGCTATGCACGAAGAGCTGAACCAGTTTGAAAAACTTGGAGTATGGAAGCTTGTCAAGTTGCCAGCAGGAAAGCGTAAGCTTGGAACTAGATGGGTTTTTCGAAACAAGCAGGATTCTGCAGGTGTCATTGTTCGAAACAAAGCAAGACTGGTGGTTCAGGGATTTAGGCAAATCGAAGGACTGGATTATGATGAAGTTTATGCTCCGGTTGCACGACTTGAAGCCATCCGGATCTTTTTGGCGTACGCGTCATACATGGGATTCACTGTCTATCAGATGGATGTCAAGACCGCGTTTCTCTATGGAGATGTGAAGGAGGAAATTTTTGTTGAGCAACCGCCAGGATTTGTGCATCCAGATCATCCTGATTATGCCTACAAGTTAGACAAGGCACTGTATGGGTTACACCAGGCTCCTCGAGCTTGGTATGCCACCCTAACAGAACATCTGTTGGCTCATGGATATACACGAGGCACTATTGACCAGACTTTGTTCATCAAGAGGATAGGCAGTGATCAAATCTTGGTTCAAATCTACGTTGATGATATTATTTTCGGATCAACTAGCGAGGATCTATGCAAGGAATTCGAGAAAGTTATGAAGAAAAAGTTTGAAATGAGTGCTCTGGGGGAGATGACTCTGTTTTTGGGCCTTCAAGTCAAGCAGAGTTCGCAAGGAATTCTGATTCATCAAGGGAAGTATGTGGATGATGTGCTGGCAAAGTTCAAGTTCACGGATGCAAAGCCTGCTGAGACACCTATGGCTGAGAGACCATTGTTGACTGAAGATGAAGAAGGAGAGTCTGTAAATCAACGTCAATATAGGTCAATGATCGGGTCATTGATGTATCTCACTGCTAGCCGTCCGGACATCATGTTTGCTGTTTGCAACTGTGCACGCTATCAGGCTAATCCTAAAACTTCTCATCTTATTGCTGTTAAACGGATCTTTCGGTATCTTAAAGGCAGACCTCGGTTTGGCCTGTGGTATCCGAGAGATTCCAATTTTGACTTGTTTGCTTTCTCTGACAGCAATTTTGGAGGTACTGACAGTGACAGGAAATCCACTTCTGCGGGATGTCAATTTTTGGGTGATCGGCTCATTTCTTGGCAGTGCAAGAAACAACAAACGGTAGCGATATCCACAGCTGAAGCTGAGTATGTTGCTGCTTCTGCTTCTTGCTCTCAAGTGGTGTGGATGCAACATCAATTGCAGGATTATGGTTTGACATATCTTAACACTACTATTTACTGTGATAATGATGCTGCAATACAAATTGTTAGAAATCCTGTTTTTCACTCCAAAACCAAGCACATTGATATTAAAGTTCATTTCATTCGAGACTGCTTTGACAGAGGTCTGATTACGCTTGAACAGATCGACACAGATGCAAATGCTGCCGATTTGTTCACTAAACCTGTCAGCAGCTCGAAATTCAGAGTGCTTGTGGATTTTCTAAAAATGATCCGTTTTACTGATTGAGCATGTTTTGTATTTTCGTAGGTAAATTTGTTCATACAGTTTTCTATTCTTAGGTAGTTTTTATTTATGCACAAATTTAGGGGGAGAAAAATCGAAAAATACAAAAACATTGGAAAATTAAAAAAAAAAAAATACAAAAAGAGTTTCAAAAGGAAGTGTGGCTGGACTGGGAAATGAAATGAATTTTCACTTTATGGTCAAGGGCTGACTCATGTAAGACCAGTATCGAAATTGTTTGACTCTAGTATGATGTGTTGGTAGGCTCTATCCTTAAGATTGGAAACAATGGCTGTTTCTGTTCAGAACTAAACCAGTACATGACCTCAGAAAAGAAAATCACTTGGAATTAGCTCATGTCTATTTGAATGTTTGTATGCTTTTCCCGATACACACAATTTCGGTCTGATTCTGAAATCTTATCTGAAAAAGTCGTGTACCTCCTCTGCTGCATCCAGATACATGCTGACCTGGAGGTGCTAGGCAACGTCGGCTTCTGCTGCATCCTGATACATGCTGACCTAGCTGTACGTTGTCGATCTGTAGATCAATTAAACACCCGAAAGAGGCCCTCTAGTGCCCAAAAGAAACCCAAGAAACCTATATCAAATTGAGAAAACTCATTTGATCTGTATATTATATCATCTCATTTTAAGATCTATTCTGTTCTTTTCTCAACCTATTCCCAGTTAAGATTTCAGAAATTTGGATTGGGCTTGTGAAATATGTGGTAGGGAAACTGCTTGCATGATAGAGTGAGCTGTGTATAATTCCGGGATTTGATTAGTATTTGTTTGGGTGTTCATTATTAAAATATCAAAACATGATAAAAGGAGATACAGGCAGTTATATGGAAAAGATCTAGGGAGATGAGTTTAAGAGGACAAATATACTGGCAATTGTCTAGATCATCCTCTAGTAGATCAGTGTTGATAAGTGAAGTCATGCCCGAGACCCTGTGATTTGATCCCTGAGCATCTATGCAAATTTCCTGTTTTTATTTTTGTAAATAATATTTTATTTTATTATTTATTTTTGTTTTTTTTTAGGTTTTTATTTTGCAACACAAATGCTCAATGGGTTAATGGTTTATTTTTGAAAAATCAGATTTTTAGTTGGGTTGGTTGAAATTATTTTTGAAAATCATTTTATTTAGCCCAAAATGCTAAAAGATATTAAGCCCAAGTTCATAAGGCCTAGGCCCAACAAATTTGGGCCCATGAGAACATTGGCCATATAAATGCTGATCACGAGTCATTATCACCATAATCCACTCGAAATCTTCTCTAATTTTCTCTCAACAATTCCGGCCGAAATCAAGATTCCGACTCGAATTCCGGTTGCGACTCGCAATTAAGGTAGATCATCAACAGAAATTATGACGTCATTGTTCAAGTTTTGCAGGTTTCCGATGAGTTCTTGAAGTTTCCGATGAGTTTTCCGACGAGTTCTTGAAGATTCCGATGAGTTTTCCGGCGAATTCTTGAAGATTCCAGTCGAAATCAAGAACAACTGGACTCGAGACCAACGATTACGACTCGCAACCTCGAGATTGCGACTCATGGTTGCGACCCATCTTGTTCGGTTGCGACTCGCAATCTCATGGTTGCGACTCATCTTGTTCGGTTGCGACTCGCAATCTCATGGTTGCGACTCAGTAATCCTGGTTGCGACTCACGGTTTCGACTCGAAACCTTGGGTTGCGACTCATGGTTACGAGTGAACAGTAACAGTGTTTATTTTTAATTCTTATTTTTATCACTGTTAAATTTGGGAACTTATGTGTTGTTTGTGTATTTGCAGAAAAATGGACCTCAAGTTTATTGCTTCTCACAATCAAGTTGCGTATTTGGCACCCCCACCTGTAAAGCACAAGGAGTTGTACACGTCTTTGATTAAAGGCTTGAATACATGCCGCATTGCTCACGCTCTTCGAGACAATCCGGTAGTGTATGAAAGTCTTATCCGAGACTTCTGGAAGACTGCGAAGGTGGAAATAGTTGAAGGCAAAGGAGCGATAGCTGCTGAAATTGACGGAACAACGATTATTGTGACAGAGCAGGGTATCAGGGAGGTGTTGCAGTTTAATGATCAAGAAGCGGATCCAATCGAGCTTGCTGCTGGGGTAATTGAAGCTATCTTGCCACGTCTAAGCTATGAAGGGAGATTTCCGCCCCTGGTCAAGAAGTTTGTTCATCCATATTGGCGCTTATTATTGCACACGTTCCTATTGTGCATGACTGAGAACCGAGGAGGAACTGATCAACTAAACACAACACAAACGGCTGCATTGATCTGCGTAATTACAAATGAGCCGTTCAATTATTCGCGATATGTCTTAGAAGCAATGAAGAGGAATGCTATCGGGCTTAGAAAGGATAAGTTTCTGATGTATCCTAGGTTTGTACAAATGATTCTGAATGCTCGATATCCAGAATTGAAGAGATCGGGCAACACACTGGAATTAAAGCCCATGGGTCCTTCTTGTTTTGGAGCACTTACAACAAAGAAAGGAACAGAAAAGAAGTTTGAAGGTTTGATTGCTTTGGAGAAGTTCGGTCAGTTTGCTGAGACTGAAGAAGTTGCTGTGAATTCAGTCAGGGCACTAGCCGTACCAGCACGTGCCATAGTAGCTGAAGAGCATGACATCCAGCAAAGAGATGAAAATGAGCCTGAGCCAGAGCGTATCACCATCAACTCTGACGATGAAGGTGTTGAGATTACGTGTGATTCTGATGATGATAACATAGAGCTTCCTCCTGAAGCTAATGCTGAAACCGTTTCTACTGTTACTCCAGTGATTTCTGCTGAGAACTTGGCTCTGTTGTTAAAGAAAGTGACTGACACGATGGGTAATCCTCCTACTAATCTGTCAGTGTCTACTGAAGAGCCTGAAGAAAGCCCAAGGGATTCTGATGATATTCCACTAAAAAGGAAAAGACGGGATCCGAGACCTGGAATGTTTATTGAACAAAGGAAAGATCAATCTGTTGCTGTTGCTGATGATGCTGAAGGTTTATACAATTTTGATTTCGAAAAAAATGTTGATGACACCACTACCACGATCACTACAGACAACATCTTTGAGTTTGATGCTGGAACTCAAGGTGATGATACAGTTATGGCAAATGCTGAAGCTCAAAATGAAGTAGTGCCTAATATTGAAGTTCAAACTGAAGCTGTATCTAGTGTTGAGACTCGTACTGAAGCTGGGCCCTCTGGAGCTGTTGGTGCTGGATCTTCCGGTACTATTCATGAAGAACCGGGCAGCTCTAGTGGTAAACGACCTGTTGAACCACTCAGAATGCCTTTTGACAGTGATTCAAGCGATGATGATGAGTTCATAAGTATGAGGGAAATGAAGAAGCGTTTGGTTGTGCTCGAACAAGATTCCATACATAAAGATGCTAAGATCATACAGCTTGAAGACATTATTGTGAAGAAGGATCAACAAATTGAACAACTACAGGGAGATGTTGGCCTGTTATTCAATATTGTTTATGATATGCGAGGCAAACTTGAGAAGAAGTTTGGTCAAGAGTTTTCTGATCCCACCGATGTAGAGAACAGAAAGAAAGCTTTCGAGAAGGATAATGCTGAAAAGGCTGCTGCTATGGAAAAGTACTTTGAACGGGTTACTGATCCAGAAGCAGAAAAAGCGAAAGCTGAAAGGTTGAAGAAGAAGAGAGAGTTTGTGATTCTGAAAAACAAGAATGCTAATCCTGACGATGAAGATGCGCATGCTACACATCATTTGATGGATGTGGGTGAAACTCTCTATGACAAGAAAGGGAATAGATCTGGTGTAGTTAGCTGGGGGTATGATCACGATCGTAAACGATGGTGGATTAAGAGGAAGGTTGGACCAGTCGAATGGTACAAGCGATCGGGGCAATTTCAGTCATTCACTAAGGTTGATTTGACAGATCTGGTAAATAAACCTTATGTGGATGATAAGCCTAATGGTCCTGGTTATATGTTCTTCGAGAGATTGAAAAGGGAAGTGGCAAAAGGCTTTCCTTCGATGCGTACAGCAGATACCACAGTTAAACCAGCAAAAGGGATCAGGGATCCATACACCAACAAGCGGATGAAGATAGTACACTGGCCCGCTACTGATAAAGAAAAGACTATTCCGTTGGTAAGGAAGATTCCGAAAGGGGCGTTGAAGACGATGCACTTCTGGGCATATAATGAAAGACTTGGTCAAGCTGTGATCGTTTGTGATGGAGATGAAAGTTACTGTCTGGTGGATCAGATTGATTTATTGAATCTTGCACCTGAAGATCTTGCAGTACTGGCAAGCAACCAAATCCGAGCCACCGAAAAATATGAAGAAATTGCTAAAGGGTGGACGTCTGCTGTAGCCTCTGTGATGCATATTCACAGAAAGGGATTTGGTGGATACAAGGATAACATGAGTGGTGGTCATCAAGGAAGCTGAAGCAAGAAGAACTTGTATGCATAAACCTAGGGGGAGATTGTTGGAACCTAAAGGTTTATTCATGCAAGTTAACAATATATAGGGATTGATCTTGTAATTAGTTTAATTATGTTTTGGGTTAATCTTATGTGGGTTGGGCTTGTAAGTGTGTCGCATGGGCTTGTAGTTTCGGCCCTTATGTTTTGTATTTAAACACCCTTAATCAATAGATTAAGGGTTGTTGATACCGAATAGAAGCAGGGGCGACACATAGCAAGGAACCGAGTTCCTACCGATCTTGTATCAGTCATCTTCAAGTTGAATGCAAGTTTGGTTTGTTTAGTTATTCATTGTGTTTTATTCGATCTGTTTATATATTGTTTCTTGAATCACCTTTGTGTTTGGTTTTCCGCACTCTCACAAAGTTAGATTGATATCATTGTGATCCTCACGGGTTTTACAGGTTCATACAGTAAATATGCTTAATATAACATATTATATCAGTAGGGTATGACCCATATGTCAAATATATCATTTAAAACCAAACTATGCACTGTAGGGGTAATTTAGTAATTTCACAAGGGCTAAAAATGCCAAAACTGGAAATCTGAGTTCAAAATATCATACTTACTGTTATTATATGAAAATATGTGATTTACATCAGTAGGTATAAGTCTTGTAGGTATAAAACAAGTACAACGCTTACTATGCGCTTAAAACGCTAAAAATACGATTTAAGGGCGTTTTCGGGTTTTCACAGTAAATCTGAGATTTTTATATTTCCAGAAGTCTTATAATAATTTATTCATCATACAAAATCAGTAGAAAAAGGTTTCGGGTCAAAAGGATGTGTAAAACTCATTTTATGGCTAAAACGGTCAAAACCGACATAAGCCGAAATGACTAGGTGATCGAGGATCCGTTCAGCCAAAAATTAATTAAAAATCATCAAAATTCCCAGAATATTATATATAATCAGTTGGTAAAAAGTTTTGTACCAAAACGTGGCCAGAAACGGGTTCTACGCAAAAAGGACCGTTTATGTAAATTTATAATATAGTTTTACGCTAATGGCCATATCTCACAATCTGGACCACCAACTGATCCGAAACTTTCGGTGCAAGTTTATATAATAAAAATAAAGATTTCTATCCTTTCACTTTTCCAAAAATCCCGTTTTAAATCAAAAAGGGCAAAATAGTCAACTTTATGCATAAACCGGAAACAAGCATTCGAATAGGCTAAACATAGACTCAATCAACGAAAATTCCAGAAAGTTTAACTATAATAAAAGTAGTCAAAAATACTTTCCAATACAGATCTTGTACATGCATGTATGAATCCGAATCGATAGTCTACGAAATAATCGTTTTACAAGACTTTCGGTTCCGATTCGTGGCTATACTATAGAGTGTCGAGTTGATGATGATTAAAACACATTTATATATATGTTACAAGTTATTTTCAATGATCAATCAGGTTGCATGTCATCTATATCATTAATCATGTTATTTTTCACAAAGATTGCTTCTGTTGACTTTTTAGAACCATGTTTGACTCGACATTAAGCATGCATGTAGTGGGAATCAGTTAGTACCCTTTAGAGGGTTTGTTTCCCACATAAATATCAATCTATAACAAGTTTCAATTCGAGAAATTACTGAAAGAAATCCGTTTAATCAGAAAGTCAAAGGTTATGAACACCCAGTTTGACTTTTACTAATAAACACAACATGAACGGATTAAACAACGAATTGAAGGCTTACAAGAGTCCTATAGATGTTAAATGATCACTAGAAGTCGGCCTTGTTGATCAGAATTCCTCCAGAGAAGCTTTGAGAGCTCTTGCAAGTCTTGGTGTTCTTGGTTACTAGTGTAAATGATCACAAATGGATGCAAATTCGGATTTAAAGCAGGGAATTGAGGTTTACTGTTGTAGTAGGCTTGCATGTAATGTTATTGGGCAATTTGGAGGTGCAAACAACTGTATCCCACTCGAATTCGGACCCAAATCAGCCCCAAATACGTTTTCTGTTCGCTGGGCAACCCACGCGGCCCGCTTGGGCATTCCCAGGCGGGTCGCCTGACCCCTCTGATCAGCCAACAACTTTCCTCAATTGACAGAAATGGTCCCTGTGCTTGTACGTGATGTTTCGGCTACTTTTCTCGACCCGTAAACCCCCAAACTTGGTTTCTAAGAACCTTAGGACTTTTACCAACATGGTAATGCCCTCGGATAACTTTGCGCTCAACCGAAAAGCCCTG